>NC_061517.1:5962500-6120000 GCF_022379125.1 Scophthalmus maximus
AGATGAAATTTCAATTTCGGAGAGACACGCCTCCGGGGCGTTTGAGTGCCGCATGTACACCTACCAACACACACACACACACACACACACCTACCAACACACACACACACACACAAACTCACACAAACACACACACACAGCTGCGCCTGCCAGTAGGGTTTAAGTAATTAAGCGCTCACTTGAAGTATTAATCTGAGAGATTACTGGTCCATAATCTCACCACTTGACTGCCAACAGCCCTCTGTGAGTCATGTGTGTGTGTGTGTGTGTGTGTGTGAGGTCTCTCACTGGCCACCAACACTCAGATTTAAGACCAGTTCGTTTTCCAATTGGGAATTAAAAATCGGTGTCCCCAAATGGGCGGAAGTGGATTTTTTTGGGAGAGTGTTTACAGCAAGGGGTCACATGATGATCTCCAGGACGTGAATGCGAGAATATGCAATGTCCCCCCAAAAAGGACCAAAGTGAACGTCTGAGTGTGTGTGACAGGTCAAGAGACAAGAAGTAAAAAGACCGAGCAGACGTGAGCGACACAGAGAAGTGGAAGAAACAACTTCTATATGTTGTCCAGTGTTTTAAAACATGCGTGAAACTAAACCGAAAAAAAATAAATATATATATATATATATCGCAGAGGGAAGCGGAAGAGAAGTGGGAAGACGGAACGAGATGGATCGGGAAAGAAAACACAAAGACAAGGACGTGTCAGACGTGGTGACGCGAGTCCTGCGCTCGGGACATTCAAACAGACGGGTTGTGCCGAGACGATGATTCAGAATGATCCTTCCTCAGAGGGGGAACTCTCCGGACAAAAGTGCGCCACCTGCAGGCCACCCGAGCAACGGCAACGGTGTGCGTTTAGAGCTGCTGCTTTTTTTCTCCGTGAATGAATACGGTTTAATATTTTACAGTGCATAACCCTAAACTGTAAGCGTTTTGTTAATCGTAGCATTTTTTTGAGATGCAAACAGTTCTATCACCAGAGTTGAATAATCGAAATGTTAACATGGCCAAGTGACAGTTTACATAATCGACACTCGCGCCTTTTCATCTTCTTCTTCACAGCCCAAAATAAAACACAACCACAGTGCGACACCGTTCAAAAACTCGCTCTCTCTTCGTGTTGCTTTAACTCTTGTCCATCTTTTATTCAGCACAAAATGAGTGGGTGTGAAATGACTTAAATCCTCAATGTCCCAGCTGTCGTTCTTTAGGTGAAGTTACTGCGACCACTGCTTCCATCTTCTCTCTCTTATACAATAAATGTAACTTTGTACACACAACTGATCAGTTTGAACTGAGAATGTCTACGAACTGTTAATCTGTTTGCTTCGCTGATTCCACGTCCGTTGTCATGGATCATATTTTTGTTGTTGTTGTTGTTGTTGCGGTTGTTTTTTGGGGTCAGAGTTGCTCTTGGGAATAGTACAGGTGCATTTCAGTGAGTCGGAGCCAAGATCCACAACGGGAGAAAGAGGAAATGATTTATGGAGTAGAGGAGATGTTCCAAACTCCTGCCCTGACATGTTGAACACTGATGAAGCTTCACTAATGCACTGTTTTACACACACATGCGCGCACACACACACACACACACACACACACACACACACACACACACACTATGCTCTTCTCGCGCTCTTGATCTGTCTCTCTTCATTTACTCTTTCTTTGAAAATGTCACACACACTCCCTCTCGCTTTCCCACTTAAACTCTCTTTTACTTTACGGCAGACAGACGCACACACACACACACACACACACACACACACACAAACACACGTGCGCACGCACGCACACAGGGTAATTGGGTCTATAAATCCAGCCTAACAGCACTGTGTGGTGACAGATTCAAGGTTTTTTCACCAGAGGGCTGCGCCAACAACACATATCAACTCCCAAATTCATCCCCTCTCCTTGTATGGACAAGCAGGTCTAAACGCACACGCAAACACACACACACACACACACACACACACACACACACGAGCGCGCATACATAAATGTTCATACAATCAAGCTACACGTGTTGGGACAAGCATTCAAATTTGCAGTACAGAGGAAACACACCGTCATAGCTACACAATCACAACTAATTTAACATGTCAACTCCCAATCCCACCACAACCACACGCGCACCAGAAAAGAACTATGCAGGCTGCGACGCAACCCCTTCAAGGCGGTGTTGACATCCCACTAAAGCTGTAAAAAAAAAGAATTTTTAAAAGACAAAAATTACACATAAAACTGGTTTCCGGGAAGATTTGTTGCAGGTCAAGATTATCGTTGACGACCCCCCCCCCCCCCCCCCGCCAAAAAAATAAATTCCATTCGCCTCCACTGTAACAAGCACAAATCTCAGAGACAACTAAGAATTTTCCATGGCTAGATTCCACGAAAAACAAGTGGGGTAACAAGTATTTAACTTGTCACGCCTCATGCGAGAGACATTCACACAGGCAGGTACTCCAGGTCACTTCAGACGACACCTTGACCGTGCCGTCAAACCCCACGGACAAAAAGCAAGAGGTTTGGGATGAGAACGCAACTGCCCCGGAGACGCTGAAGCTCCGAGCCTGCTCTGAGTCTCAGTATCTCTGATCGAGAGCATCAGCTGAAGATCTCGTGCATTTCAATGATGTCGGCTTCAGATCATTCCTCTACAACATTCCTCCTCAACCTGCATCGTCCACCAACTTCAACAGCGTTCACATGTCGGTACCAGCATTCTGCTCGTCGACTGCAAAAGCGCTGCTGCTTTCATTTCACTTCAGCTCTAATACACTTACAGACACTTTCTTTAACATTTTACGAGTTTTCGCCCAATAATTTGTGGATCTTGATGGAAATGAACAAAAACTGGCACATTTGGGAGACTGTGATCTATGAGTGTGTGCAATTTTGTGCAGCTTGACAAAAAAAACAACAACGTGAACACATGAATAATAAGTTGTTTTTAAATCTTCTCTCCAATTTGAACATTTTACTCTTGTGCTTTGTTCAACATGATATCAAACGCACCATCTCAAGTTAGAGTTTGAGACTGTTGTTTGTACAAAGCAATGGAACAAGATGATGTCAACAGCGCTTTTGGGAAACAGTAATGGTTATTGTCGTCCATGAGAGCAGAAAATAATTGGCAGATTAATAAGTAATGGAATGAGTCATTAGCTGCAGGTTTACAATAAGCAAACGACTAACGTGGAAACGGAAATCTGACTGTTCATTTCTTGCATTAACAAAGTTACCACATCTGACTCTTTCAGCTCAGATGTTGGAGCATCCTTGAACACACCACAACTCTCTGCTGGCATTTGCATTGCATGAATGTTAAGTTTCATAATAGACTGGACTGATATTAAAATAGATTTTTTTCTTGTGTCGGATAGAAAGCATTATAAATAGTATGAACTGCATACTGTTAATCCTTTGCTTTTCAACTAGTAGAAGTTGTTGCCATGGTAACCAATAGGGAATCAAATAAACAATGAAAAAAACCTCCTGACATGAAACAAGTTCAATATTTCAGCTATTCGTCGCCACTGAGCCAAAACATGTAAAACTGCGTATATCCTCGAGACGTCCACTTTTCAGGAACTGAGACAAACAGTCTTGTTTCGAGCTTGATGACAATGCATTTTGGAGTTAATCTGACGGGGTGTTGAAAGAGTTTCATCAGAGGGACGGTGGAAAATTCCCCCAATAAGCCACAGAGGCGTTAGTAAATCACATCAATCTAAACACGCTCCTGTCCTGTCGACGGTACTTTATAGGTTTCCAGCCACTAACACTGGTGCTGCCTTGCTCTGATCTGTTAATAAAAAAAATTTAAAAAAAAACACGACTTTTGAGAGAGAATGAAATCACCAAACACCCCGTCCAATAACCTTTGAAACAGCAGCGTAGCTCACCGGAGACGGGATGATTCAGTGTCGGATCAACGATGGACGACCGAATGAAAGAACAAACTGGTCCTTCTTTTTCGCTAACGGCTACGGCGATTCCATCAATTGACGCACCTTCACTCCGGTAAAGGAGGAAGAGAGACGAAAGGCAGTCCGAGGCAACAGGAAAAGATGGAGAGAGAGAGAGAGAGAGAGAGAGAGAGAGAGAGAGAGAGGGAGGGAGGGGGGGAGGAAACAGAGTCAGAGGTATTGTGACACACAGGGCTTCTTCATTTCATTCTGAAACTTGATGAATCAGACACACACACACACTAAGCCAACGCTTCTTGTCATGACTGCATGGACCTATTCATGTCGTTATGGCTTAAAGGGAAAAGCTGCTAAAAACCAGCATTTACATTCCTGCTTCCTCTGAACTTGGACACAACCGGAGTCCAGTCTAGACTTGTCAAAGGCTCCCTCTCTTCCACGCCAAACGCCAAACTTGAAAAAGTCTGACTGTGTATCCCCCGAGCTACACAAATGCTCCCAGGGCCTCCATGCATCAGATAGGAACATCTCCTAACAACTCCGCTGTGTCTCCCTGCTTGTTCTTTGATGGGAGGGACGGTGAAAAAGAGGCCAGCTGTTTGCAGGACTACAGAGAGTGGCTTGCTTTCTTCTGATTGATTGAGCATGCTCATTATAAGGCCAAAAATATGTGAACACCCCACAACATATTTTTGTGTGCTTTGGGTCCCTCTGTTCAAAAGAAGGGGAACTTTTGATGCAGAAGCAGAAAAATGACATTTCACACAGATAAACC
Source organism: Scophthalmus maximus (assembly GCF_022379125.1). Taxonomy (NCBI): domain Eukaryota; kingdom Metazoa; phylum Chordata; class Actinopteri; order Pleuronectiformes; family Scophthalmidae; genus Scophthalmus; species Scophthalmus maximus. The sequence continues at coordinate 5,967,211 of NC_061517.1, forward strand.
TCTTAGCAACAGTTTTGGTGACGGCATTTTCCTGTTTTAACACGACTTGCCTGAATAAAATAATACCCATGGGCCTCAGGCACCGTCGCTTTGAAAAAAGGTACCAGTCAGACGTGCAAATCAGTAAGGCTGGGAATCCGAGATGCTTTGTAACTGCAAACACAAAGCCACGACTGCCGAATACTATTAAAACTGGCCACAAGTATGTTAATTTAAGATAACCTGAACTCTCAAACAGAATTTTAAAGTCAATTTAGGCTGATTTAAGATAAACCTAACTCTATCCCACAATTTAAAAATAAGTTAGTTAGAGCTAATTTAAGATAACCCTAATCCTGAATTTAAAATTAAGTTGATTTAGGCTAATTTAGGCTAACCCTAACTCTAGCCCAAAATTTTAAATTAAGTTGGTTAAAGCTAGTTTAACCTAAACCTAACCCAGAATTTAAAAGTAACTTAACTTACCATAATTTAAGACAACCCTAAATCTCACTTAGAATTTTAAAGTAAGTTGATTTAGGCTAATTTAAGCTAAACCTAACTCTAGCGCAGAATACGAAAGTAAGTTAATAGCTAAATTAAGCTAACCCTCTAGCTCAGAATTCTAAAAGTAAGTTTGTTTAAGCTAACTTAAGCTTAGTTAATAAAAGTTAATTAAAAATAACCCCAACTCCAAAACAGAATTTAAAAGTCGGTTGATCTAAGCTACATGTCGTGTTTTCAGTTTAAAAAAACAGCTAAAATAAAAAAAGATTTATCACATCTGCCATCGTGAACGTTCAAATGACGGATGATTGAAACGTAAATGTTAGAGAGAATTAGACAACAAGTGAGGGGGAGATGAAGAGAGCGAGTGGAATGGGAAGAGGGAAAGACAGAAGCCGATAGCGGGGAGGCAAGCCGACAGCAGTTATATATAGACAACAGTGGCAGTGACCTGTGAAAATTATTTGACAGTTTAATTTAGGAGAATGATCAGGAGCAGAGTAGGAGAAAAGTAAACTACAGTAGAGTTCACCACTAATCGATATTTGAAGGATAGAGACTATTATGAGGACAAAAAGGCAAATATCGGTCCGGTAAAGCCTAATAAATGAAACAATCCGTTAGACGCAAGAAAGTTTGCTTTCATTGCTTCTACATTTTTTGGGCCTTTTTGGCCTCGTCTGTATTAATGTTCTGGTGGAAACTATAAATGTGATCATTCACAGCTTAACTACTGTTCCAGTTGCAATTCTACATTTAGCCAAACACCGTCTGAATGACTACATGTGTTCTTGCTCTCTACGCCCATTTCACCCAGGATACTTTTAGGAGCTGACTTGTGTGTGTTCAGACTATGGGTGCACCAACGACAATTGAGGTTTTCTTTAGGCGGGCAATTAACAACAGTTTTTCGAGATGGAAGCTCAGACTGGTCGGTCAACTCAGGAGCTGCCTGACTGGCTCTTGAGACGACCAAACCCGTATATATTTTAATGGAGTCTAGTCCCCAGTGAGAACAGTCTTATCTCAGCGAGCCCTTGGGTGATTTAACGGTGGCTCTGATGTCCCCAAAGTGTTTTAAAGATAAGATAAAATTCCTTTTGAAAGTTAAACTTAGGTCTCAGAGTCAAAAAATTTAAAAATAAAATGCCGCTGCTCATATTGGATTTGTCTGCTGGTTATCCTTACATTCCTCAACCAAAAGGCACTGCATGCGTTCTTGACATTGCATTTCCTTCCTTCATAAAACCCACACAAAGACAAATTTTCTTTTTTGCATATTTAAGAAGGTTTAGAGTTTTAAGTTGAAACTGCTTCATATTGTGTCTTACGCCTGTATTTGTGCCTTTTAACATTTCTTGGCACATTACTGCCCCAAACTGTAAATCAGCAGATTAGTGTGAAACTGGGAAATGTGTATAATGATAATAATATAACTACTGCTCCATAGTGCCAATAGTGGATAAAACTATCTGGCTGTTTCATGTATGTTCACATGCATGAGGAAGATTGTAAGAAGTTAGTAAGCGTGTACAAACGGATGTAATCAATGCTGGATTTAAATTCAAATGTTTTATGAGGACAGAAATGCAATTGACATTCGTTCGTTGGTACTGGGAAAGACCAAGGACTTCTATTATTTCCATTTGCCTGCTTCTGTGCTGGCAGACAGGTCTTTTAGTCACGACAACATTTCCCCATACAGTGAAACAGAGACATAACAGGACATTTGAGAGGAAGAGAAGAAGAGCAAAAAACGCATCTGGGAGACAGAGAGAGGAAGAAGGGCAGTTGGTTTACCAGTACATCCGTCATGTCGTGAGGGCGGGCAGTTGGTTAGTGTGCGAGTCGTCAGCGATGTTAGCAGGCCGGACACATGCATGTCATCCCCCCTTCTGCCTCGGACCTCTGCTTTACACACACACACAAACACACACACACACACACACATTGGGGTATGCACAAATGTATGTGCAAACATGCAAAATATGTCACACAGAAGCACGCGATTACAACACGAATGCATCCCAAAAGTAAAAATATAGTCATACAAGTAAATGTGTGAAATCCTATGCAGTCATGGGCCGAAAAAAACACACACACAGCAAAACACACAGCAAAGACAGATCAAACCACATCAAATGTCCCAGGGGAAAGTAAATTCATCCACAAAAAACATGGTTGCACACAGGCAACACACACGACAACACACACACACACACACACACAAGGAGAGAAAAAAAGGCCTTAGTGAGCGTGCGTTACAGAAATGCGTCGCCCTTCGCAGCTTCCATTATTTATTACAAAATAATCATGGAATTATATTCAAGAGATCAAGTTTTACACAAATGTCCAAAGATGCAGCGAAAGACAAAGTGAACCAGAGTGTGTATCCGTGAATTTATCTTGAGAAAATATTCTGAATATCGTCGCTTTAACAACATGATGAACGAATATGTTAAAAATAGGACTGTTAGAACTACTGGGGGTTTAAACACTGGGGAACCCAGAATCAAACCACAGACTAGATCAGGGCTAAAACCCCCAAAGGGTTAAAGGGTTAAACATTTATGAACAGTATTATTGGACCAGGCCTTTGACACGTTTATATTGGACCAAACCAAGGACCAAACCACTGGAGAGTATTACATCAGACCAAAGTAACAGAACAGTGTCAGGATGTCGTAATGTTGTTTTGGCCAGAAATTGTAGAACTGTTGTTCTCAGTACAGTTTACAAAAAAAAAGTTAAGAAGCTTCTTGGAGTCCTGGGTTGTTGTTTTTTGAACAGCAGTTTCCCTGTGGAAATTTACCTCTAGGGTTCATATTCCTTTGAAATCCCCCCCCCCCCCCCCAACAACAGAGTTACTGGAGGTCCACATTGAAACCATGAGACCGACATTAGTGGCAAGGTTGTTGCTCATCAAGCCAATTAGTTTCAATAGGGAAAGCTGATGACGCAAAGTTATTTTGGGAAAACTGAAAGGCTAAATTTGGCTCTCTGACCTGACAAGCATGGCCGTCAAACACGATTTCATAAGCAGGGATTTACTGTTGCTGTAAATACATTTTTTTTGAAAATGACAACCTCAAAACTAGGATGATACAATGATGAGGGGCCAATCTGATTTTTAGTTAATTTAAGTATTATAAAAAATGTAAGATGTATATGGGTTAATTTTTTGGAGGTTTTGACATTTATGTAATCTAAGCCGATGAGGCTGGTGATGATAATGTTAATGTATTGGTTGGACTCTAATATTTTCATTTCTTATTTGTCCATCCATCCATTTGCCACGTACATGTAGCTCATCGTTTGAGGGTCACGGGGGGATAAAACCAATCCCAGCTGACACTGAGCGAGAGGCGGGGTTCACCATGTAAAGTCGGCAGTATATCACCACATAGTACTACAATGGAAACCTCTCTATGATATATAACATGATCGATATGTTTGATCTGGACAGACAATGATCACCATCAGTGTTCTCCACTGTATCAATCTGAAATCGGCTCATGCAACTCTAATCCAAATAGTGATAGTTTGCCAAGAAGATTTTCAGCCAGTAATCAAATGACATGAAACTTCACTTTATTTTCCGGGCAAATAAGGTGAATCTTCCGATTTTTATTTAGTGGAGGAAAAATTATAATCTTGAGTCGTACACTCACAGCGTGATTTAACGACAGCTGAACCAAAAAAAATGATCTGGATCTTTATGTTTGGGGAGTGTCGAACAACTAGATCACACTGGGTCTTCTGAAAACTGTGATGAGCCTTTTGTTTGAACTAAAATGAAAAGCAAATGAATTAATAATGAAACTAGCCCCATATTCAACAGGAAATCAACTTTGCCGGTTTCGAACAGTCCGCAGACACGAGGACATTACATCAACGTGAAGTCCATTTTTGGCGACTCTCTGGTGAGTTCATGTTATCTGAAGAAGGACATGGTCGTCCATGTACTGAGAGGAAAACCACAACCTCCTGATGGGATCCTTTCAAAATCCCACTGGATAACCTCCAAACAGTTAAGTTTTTTTTCCCTCCGTGCTCAGCACAAACATTTGACAATCGGGAGATCTTCTTTTAACCTTACATCGGCAATGACATGGGAACGTGGGTTTGTTGTTGTTTTTCTATGAACAAGTCAACCAGCCCAGCCACAAAGAGCGACATGCGTCACCACCAAACACCAGCAGAACAAGATGATAATGAAGATAATGGACTCACACACACAAAAACGCACTTTAAAGAATGGCAACCACTTAGTGTACGTGGACACAAACACACAAGTAAAGACTCACGGACACAGGCAAAAGCTGAGAGACACAAACGGCGAGACAGAAATAGAGAGGAAACTCAGGAAGGAAAGGTGATGACCAACTTGAATAAAATAAGGGGAAGCAAGCAACAGACACAATGAAGAAAGACGCAGGAAGAGGAAGTGTGAACCAACTGGCAACAAGAAGAACTGATGTGCATCAGTCAGTCAGAGCTGTAAGTGTGTTTCTTAGTCTCAGGGTTGGGACCGCCCCCCCCCAAAAAAACCAGCCACAGACTTTGCTTTTCTGAGAGATGATGCTGTTTATCACGGTTTCCACGGTGACGCAATATTCAACTGCTGCTCTGCGTGAAAACCCCCCGGATAAATGACCAATCACATTGAGGAGGAATGTGGACGCCTGTGATTCACAAAGGTTGTTTTTCACACTGAAGGTGTTTGAAGCTGTTCAGTCAAACTGGAGCTCGGTCGATTCAGTCAGGTGAGAACAACTGCTTTTTTTTTTTTTTTTTACACCAATGAACCTCACAGAGCCGCCGAAAGACAAATCTCCCTTCTCCTTTAGTGTGTGTGTGTGTGTGTGTGATGCAAACCGGCAACAGGAAAAGGACCAAAAACACAAGGATTTATGAGGATAAAAGTTAATGGACTTTGACATTTGGCCGCCAGCAGTTCCACATGCTCCGACATGAGAAGAAACGCAGAGGGCCACACTTTCAAAAGCCGTCATTTCCACCTTAATTTTTTTGGATTTCAAAAACACCTTCCTGTGCAATACCGTCACCCACAGCTGCCCAGTATGATTCATGAAAAGGCATTTTACGACACAAGGAAGAGATGAGGGGACTTAGAGGAACACAAGGAGGGGTCGGTTGTATAATACCATCCCTGCTCAAAAACTAAATATACTTCCAAGCAACCACATATTCAGTTCTGCTTTTGTCGCACCTCTTCCTCTTCAAAGTGCGTAACTTGAGCGCACACCTTATATGGTCATAAATAAGTATTATAGCACAATCCAAAGAGCCCCAAAAGGAACATTAAAGTTGCGGTTTATAGTAAAGTTGTGCAACGCAGGGTAATATATACAATAAGGCTATACCACTGGACTCCTGCAGGTGTCATGTATGTATGAACTTCATCGTGTCAGTTTATACATAAACATACCATTGAGTACAGCAAGGTCACTATCAACTCACAGACCACAGAGACACTTGAGGAAAAGCCCAGGGACACTTAACGTCCCAATTATCGGCTGATGGGGCTCTTTAAGGTGACACACGTCACAGCAGCAAATTCACTTTTCATATTCAGGAAACGTTTGACTTCACAACAACATTCACTGTAATTTTCTCGAGGGGCTTTGTACCCAAACTCAGACCCAGACAGAAACTAAATTATTTGAAAACGACCTCCGACAATTTTGACGTTCTCTAAAACTTATATTTCTCAGCCCCCAAAACTTAACAAAAACCTTTGAGAGGTTAAAACTTTTGCATTAATTGTCAATAAATTCCCTTGACTTAGACACACCCACTGATGCCATTTGTAGCACGAGTCTGTGCAGCAGTGATCATCAGGTGGAGATGGATCATCGAGGTCCTATTGATCAACGCGTCCGACCAATTGCGGGTAAACCTCAGCTGTCAAACATGACATCGCTTCCCGTTTTTATAGCTTCAAATAGCTAATTGAAACCAAACTTATTAGAAACATGAACACAATGAATCAACATCAATGTGACAAGACCTTCCTTTAATGACGGAAACAATCTTTGGAAGAAAAGAAAAAAAATTGACCTGTAGTTTTGACTTTTTATTTTGGTCCACGTCCCATCTGCTAACATGGAGAAGGCAAAGTTTATAACCAATAGTGCAGCCAGCCACCAGGGGGCGATCAGGGTTTTTGGCTTCACTTTTCAGTGGCTTTCATGTCGTCCATCTTAAACCATCCAGTGGCAGGACAGAACAAGCACATCTGCCCCACTCTGACAAAAAATATTTCCCACGATGACCACATCATATAAAACTTTCGTACATCCAATCGGGCTCTAAAAGGAAGCATGCGGACACCGCATTTGGTCTTGAAGGGATATCAACAAAATCCAGTCTTGACAATTGACAAATACCAACGGCGTAGTTTTTAAACCAAAGATCAAAACCCCCAAAAACTGTGGCAACTACATTATCCACAATGCAATCTGAGATTCTGTGTGTCACACTAGTTGCCAGCCTCAAGCAGACGTACTGTAAGTCAAGAGATTCACAAGATTCCTTTGCACGTTGTCGAGGTTTGCCTTATCGGGCAAGTCTCGCCCCTTTGCAGCCATCTTGGCTAAAAGGCCGAGGCCCTATCTAAATTAATGGGGAGAGAGCCACATATAAAATTAAACTTTGCTGGAGAAGAATTGTGGCAGAATAAACAGGTATAACTAAAGGTTATGAGGCTAGGACAGCGTCCTTCCTTTTTCAAATCACCCTTGACACTTGATATCCTCAGACATAAACAGAGTAAAGACCGTGTTTAATTGGTTAAGAGTAGGGATGTCACGGTGAGGAAACTTTCCCACGGGGTAATAAACTTTTACAAGATTGTGCTCTGCTGCTGCACCTAGAGGACACTCCCCGCTTCTAACAGCAGCACCAGACTGATAACTGTTTTACAAATTAGAGTTTTTTTATTTAAAGCTACAGTGTGTAATATTTAGAGGAATGTATTCACAGAAATTGAATATATCGTCCATAACTATGTGTTCATATCTGTATAATCACCTGCGACAAAGAACCAACTCTCTTTCGTCAACTCCGAATGAGTCAAATATAGTTACGAGAGGTGGACCCGACCTCCGTGTGAGTCGCCTTGTTGAATACGGTTGTTGCACAAAACGGGTCCAGAGTACGTCGCATTCGCGTAGAATTTTTCAGACGCTGCCGGAAACCCAGAAATGAAATTAGCGGTGCCGCTACAAAGTGTCCCCTGCCGGTCGCTCAGTCGGTTGCGGTTTGCAACTTTACCACCAGATGCCGCCAGGAAAGCACAAAAATGACACGTCTTATATACAAAAAACCTAGACAGACGACGGGGCTGCTGGAAAACTTTCGTTAATGGATATCTGCAGCCTGAACACGGACAACAGCTTAACCCCAAATGGAAGAGGACAAAAGAACTCGTAGCAGAGTCAAAAACTGAAAATTCAAACATTGCAAAGATCCCATTCAAATGAATGAAGTTGGGTTCCAAACTTGACATTGTTTCACACATCCCAGTTTGACCTTCTGGCCTGCTGGGGTCACAACATGGAGCTCCCCCCAGGAGAGCTGCATGGTTTTTATCAAGAGCAGAGACAAGGAAGAGAACCCACGAGTCAAAGTAAGACGAGCCCTCTCTCCTTCTCCTCCCTCTCTCCTTCCCTCTCTCCTCCCTCTCTCCTTCTCCTCCCTCTCTCCTTCTCCTCCCTCTCTCCTTCCATCTCCCCTTCCCTCTCTCCTCCCTCTCTCCTTCTCCTCCCTCTCTCCTTCTCCTCCCCTCTCTCCTTCCATCTCCCCTTCCCTCTCTCCTTCTCCTCCCCTCTCTCCTTCTCCTCCCTCTCTCCTTCTCCTCCCTCTCTCCTTCTCCTCCCCTCTCTCCTTCCATCTCCCCTTCCCTCTCTCCTTCTCCTTCCCTCTCTCCCTCTCCTCCCTCTCTCCCTCTCCTCCCTCTCTCCTCCCCTCTCTCCTTCTCCTCCCCCTCTCCTTCTCCTCCCTCTCTCCTTCTCTCCTTCCCTCTCTCCTTCTCCTCCCCCTCTCCTTCTCCTCCCTCTCTCCTTCTCTCCTCCCCTCTCTCCTTCTCCTCCCTTCTCTCCTTCCCCCTCTCCTTCTCCTCCCTCTCTTCTTCCCTCGGTTCTCAGTCGATGTGCTGGTTCGTGTGTGTTTTGCGCGTCAGGTTTTATGTTACAGGGGCGGAAAACAGAGCCGCTCCAGACGGGGCAGTGGACCCGCCCCCCCCCCCCCTGCTCTCCGGTGGAGTCGGTGACATTAAGAGAGGAGAGAGAAACGTTAAAAAAGAAACGGGAAAAGACGGAGAAGGAGAAGAAGGGGTTCGCCGGACCCCCCCCCCCCCGGACACTCACCCGCCTGCCGCGAGTTCTAGAGGAAGGAGTCGAGGAGGTGAGGGAGGGAGGTGGAGGAGGGAAGGAGGGAGGTGGAGGAGGGACGGAGGGAGGTGGAGGAGGGACGGAGGGAGGTGGAGGAGGGAAGGAGGGAGGTGGAGGAGGGAAGGAGGGAGGTGGAGGAGGGACGGAGGGGAGGGGATCGCGGAGACCGACCTTTTCCTCAACAGCGCGGAGAAGCCCCGCCGCGGAAGGGGAAATTAAACTGCCCCCCCCCCCCCCCCCCCCCCCCGGGTAAAGCTCGCCCCTGCAGCCGATCAGATACTCACAATCTTGGCATTAATGAGGTCCGGAGGGCGGTATCCGCTGCGCTTTCGGAGGCACATCCGTGTGGTTCTCTCTCTCTCTCTCTCTCTCTCTCTCTCTCTCTCTTCGTCTTCCGCACCGGGGCGTTTTGGTGCGTGGATCTTTTTTTTCTTTTTTCTTTTAGAATTGTTTTGGTCTTTTTTGTCCGTTTTGTCTTCTTCCCTCCCACCCCCCACCCCCCAGTAATATCCTGCCCGCCGCCGCTGTGTCGGAAGAAGAAGAAGAAGAAGAAGAAGGAGTCCTCCTCCTCCTCCCCCCTTCTGCTGCTTTCCTCCTGCTCGGGTTTTTCCCAGAGAGAAAGAGAGAGAGAGTGATAGAGAGACAGTCAGGAAGAGTGTGTGAGTGTGTGTGTGTGTGAGAGAGAGAGAGAGAGGGAGAGGGGGAGAGAGATCACCGCCCTGGCGGCCAGAGGCGACAGAGCGCATGCGCGGATTCCCACGTCCATTCAAACGGCGATATATAATAAAACTTTAGGTGTGTGTGTGTGTGTGTGTGTGTGTGTGTGTGTCATCACATTACCAATAGTATTATTGATAAAACTATCTTCTATACAAAAAATCATCTTGGTCTATGGATGGTTATATTTTTGGACTTTGCTGGATTTGTTATTTTGCACATATATATATACACACACACACACACATAACGAACACTGAAATCTATTGCATCTGACCGTTGATCTATGCGGTCAATCAAAAATAACGAGCCCACAGGTGTGTATGTGTGTGTCAAGCAACTTCCTAAAATCATAAAATAGATTATTTTTCACAGTATTGTTCATGTTTACATTTCTTATTTATAATATAGATGCCGCACATCGAGTGACACCGATGACCTTTACGATTACGAGAGGTCAAGTGATCGCGAGTACAACAAAAACAAAAATCTTCAGCAACATCCTTCTCTTACCTTCACTTCCCTTTTTCTCTCTCTGGTGGATATTTTGGGTTAAGACTTCATTTTATACCATTCCTAAAAAAAACCCACATAGTTGACCTTGGTATCACAGTTGGATTTAAAGATGTAAAACAAGGTTTCTTCGCGGGACTCTGCCGCACTCGTCGAATCAACAACACCAGGCCTCCGCCGTGAGCTGCAGCATCCCTCTTTCCAAGGAGCTCATGTCCTGAATCGGTACAATTAGCAGAGCTCCAGCTGCCACCGGCTCTGTACAGTTGCTGTTGGGGTATTATTGTTCCCCTGAAGCTGCTCTCCCTCTGAGAAGACGATGTTCTACTACAAAATCCTCCACTAAAAGAACATCGATGATCATCTGATCGTTGTTGGGTTGACAGCCCTCCGCGTGTACAGACTGTAGTTTCACACGCACGCCATTGGAAGGAATCTGAATGTCAATCGTGTAAATCTTGGTTGGTTTCATGGTTGGTCCAAGTTACAAAAAATGCTGCAACTTTGGAACAGTTAAAGGACAAAGCCTTACAAGTTTGATGTCAAAACAAACAAACACAAAAAAAGGCTAAAAAGCACAAAACTCTGTCTTTGATTGTGATGATGATGATGATGATGATGATGATGATGATGCAGTGAACGGCCCGTCAAAGCCGTGAGTCAGACCCGTTGCTCAGAACATGCGTCCACATGAGGCCCTTTGTTCTAACCATTAAAATACCAGGACACCGCCCCACGACAACAACAATTTAACCCTTCATCAATAAAATCGCCACGACTGTGTCTCCTGTGTGTGTGGTTACATTTGCACCTCCAGAGGATTTCTATATTTTGTTGTATAACAGGAGGGGGCGCCATACACCAAGGGGAGAGAGAGAGAGAGAGAGAGAATCTCAACCAATCAAAAACAAATTCAAAAACCAATAAAATGTTTAAGGATGGATTTTAGACACTTCGACCTCTCAATATTATTTCAATAAGGTGTCCTATTATACTTCCAGTCTTGCAAAAAGGCATTTTTCCCTACACGGGTATGTAGACCTGGTACTCTGACGTTTTCACTCCTAGTTTGACATGAAACAAAGATACACTAATGTTTCTGTTAATGTGCATTTTCTTTATGCCAAACCTTCTGGAGACTCTCGTGTCTCTCGACTCCCTTTCAGTCATATGTGAGTTGTGAATAAGGGTAAACAATGCTTTACTAGAAGTCTACAAGAGCAATGTGACTTCCCGGAATCACTTGCCATCCACTTGTCCCCCTTACTCCATCACATGTTACGACCAGATCCCCTCATTCTTTTCCTGAGGCACAGCCCATCTCTCTTGAATGTCCATCCGAGGGGTCGGAGGTCCAGTTCTTTCGGAACGAGCTGCCTGCGAAGCTGGCGAACGGAATCAGCCTTCGACCTCACATGCACACAGCGGGTGGAATCAGTTTTTGCAGTCCAGAGCCCCCTATTGGAATACTGCACCTGACACCGCTGGCTTTATAGTCTCCACCACCGGCGAACGTTATCAGAGGGTTTAACCTTTGATCGGTGACACAATCCTGAATCATATCTTGCAGCGCAAATCTCTGATATCGGCGTGAGGCCTTGGAAATGCATTTCCGCTGCCCACAGCGTACCTGCTTTGTGTGTGTGTGTGTGTGTGTGTGTGTGTGTGTGTGTGTGTGTGTGTGTAGGCGACGACATGAAAAGACTCCGAAAGGCCTTGATTCATGATAAAAACTCAAAATGGGGCAAAGACATAATAGGCGTCTTGCACAGATGTAAATAATATCTCACATGTTAAAATGAGTAAAATATGTGATGTAATGCTTTAAAACTAAACAAACATGAGTGTGTTTTTTTTTTTGCTGTAATGTAACACAGTAAGGCGGCCTGCTTGTTGAATGTGCTTTGCAGCGCTCTCTGTCGCCACCGGGGGGCACCGAAGCGGCGCGTGAAACCGTCGATATGCAGCATTTTTGAGCTTATGCAGATGGTCCACAGATATTGACCATCAGAGTCGTTTAGGATGCACGCCGCACCCTCCGCTTTCTAACATCAGATTTTTTCCGCACAGAACCTGAGCTGCGCTATCGTGTTGTTCTCTCACCCGTCATCGTCCAAGGGAAGGTCCACTGGGCGCGTCCGCCACACGAGTGCTGCTGCCTGTTCAACTATAATCCCACAGTGATTAGTTCCGCCGGAGGAATCGGGGCCTAATTGCTTCGCCTGAAGATAGGACTAGTCATTTTGCGAGGGAAGGCCGAGTGTCTCTCTCTCTCTCTCGCTCTCTCTGAATTTGACGTCAAGTTAATTTTCCCTCTTCATCACAGGAATGTCTCAAAGGGATCGCAGGGAGAGAAAAACTAAAACATTAGTGATCTGACTAGTCAACAAAACAACATGATTCAGGAGATTTTGCAGCGGAATAAAATAAGGAATGAGATAAGGGGGGAAAAAAGAACTTCAGAGGAAATTTTATAATGTAACTTTTTTTTTTTTACAGCCTTAAGGCTTTGACACACCGGGGGCCGGATGGATACACAACCCCAAACTGCAAAACACTGTCCTGCAAAATGTTATGTTGCTACAGTTCGCATCACATTTTCAATAAAGGGGTTAAATATATATGCACCAGCTAATTCTTGAAGAAAAAATGAATAATCCGGTGCATCCAGGGACGATGATCTCGTCCTCACTGGACAGACGAAGGGGAGATTTCGCGGGTGCATCCCATTTTGCAGGGGGGAGGAAACAGAAGGAGAGTTCCAATGCCTCATGCAGGAGCCCAGGCTCTACCGAGGACATATTTTAGGATGTCGGGGAGACAGATTGAACTCCTGTCGGGAGTGCTAAAGATGCACCCGAGGAGGCGCTGGGACCACGCGGGGATCCTATTGACCCGGAGCAGTAAGTGTCTGAGGTAAGTTGTTGTACTGCCTGAACTTGTCTCCAGCGATCGGTCGATGCAATCATTTGCAGCGAGGAGAGCTCCGAAAAATCAACCTCCTTCTGAAAAGAAAATGATGTCACCTCTTTTTCCCGCTTGAAAGTACTCACGGCAAAAAACAACAGTGTGAAAAACTACGCTGACACGTTCATGAATTGCATTTAAAAGAATAACACCCCCTGTGCAATTTAGAGAAGGATTCCTAGCAGAAAAGCAAAGTACTCGAGTGTTGTAATATGAAATGAGACGAAAAAATGACGAGGCTGCTCAGGACAACGACAGCGGCTGTGATTCACCTCCAATGAGTTCACCTCGGCCCATGTCGCGTCACTAGATCTGTAAATGGATATGCTTAAATAAACTGTCCTGCGGTGCGTCAGGTCAGGCCGCCCTGTTATTTTCCACCACGAATCTGTGTTCTCGGGGCCTAATCATGAAAAATGGCATATGACTCACGTAATGTGTCATTTGCAACCTCACAACCGCATGTTCATATCCCACACAGACGCTGTTTCCGGTGCCGATTGGCTCGGCAACAAGAACAGCTAAAAATATCAAAATTCATACTTTCACAATCTGGAGCAAAATGTCGTCCCAGCTCAGACCCGGCTCAATTAAAAAAAAATGGATGACAGCAGTGGCACGGGGAGTTCGACCCCCCCCCCCCCCCCCCCCCCCCGGTCTCTCAACGCGGACGTACAGATTTTGTCAGGTTGAAGTTTCGGGGGAGGAAGTGAAACCTCCGCCCGAGTCTGCAGAACAGGAAACACCCGTACACACACACACACACACCTACACACTCGCTCACTTACAGTTTAATCTGCACGCGCATGTTCCACTTCTTCGCTGCAGAACAAAAAACCACGTCTGCACATTTGTTGTTTTTTTGTCTGATGATCAGTACTTTCTCATTGTGTTTAATCTACATTTTCTGCACTTTCCCTCTGATCTTTGCTTGCTCAGCATTCTGCTCTGCTCCGAAGAACAATTCGTGAAGAAGACCATTCGAAGCTCCAATAATCAATATTTTTACGTGACATTGAATCATATGCTGACTTATGTGAAACAAACCCTCAGGTAATTATCAGCAGCTCGGCAGCTCTACTGACCCGTAAAGGGACAGTCCAGTGATTTTGAACTGGGGTTGTATGAGTTACTGGTGATCAGCGATGTCATTTAACGGAGTTTGGAGGAGAAGTGGAAGTAGCGTAAGTCTCACTGTTGCAGAGGGGACCGCCGAAAAACATCTTTTTTCGCCACATTTTAAAACGTTACCTTAAAAAAAAAAAAAGCCGTTCAGTTAGTTGTACGCTACAGGACGTATTTTTGTATTTTGAGCTACAGCGGCGAGTTGGTGCAGTGATACATGGCCGCATGCTCCACGGATGTTTTCAAAGGATACACACGCACACACACGCACACGCACGCAAATACGCACACACACACGCACACACACAAACATATGAGGTAACACTTGAAGTAACACTTGAATATAGATACAGTGTATGTATGTTTTTGTCTTTGTATTTGTAAATTGTCAACAAGTTAAAACAACAGATCTAAAGATTATTAAACTAGTTCTACTTAGTTCTGTCACTCTATGGCTTTATGGGACAACCTACGTGGTTTGATTCTGCATGACATATGCAGCATTTCTCAATGTCTTGTATGTGCAAGGGGTGCAGGTCTTTCATTATACGTTACTGAGATAGACGTCATCCGGACAGCATTTAGTCCGTTCACAATGTAAAAAGCTAAAGAAATCAGTGGCAAAAAAAGGAAGAAATTAAATTTACGGGGAACAGATGAAGTGCTGGTGTCCTGCTGACGGCATGTTCCTCCTTCGTCAAAACAAGAAGGGAGCAGCTTTGGAGTTTCTGTTTGCGCACAGCGGGTGTCTGGGGCCCAAGTGTCTCGAGGGTCGAGGGTGAAAAACACAGACCGAGGTCGGTCCCGACGAAATCTCGGACGCGATGACGCAACGAGCCACGTGGACAGAGAACTACGGAGGCCGTCGACGCCACACCTGCCCCTTCCACGTTTCCTCCCCTTCCTGTGGTTTCCTCCTCCTGTCGGCGCCTCCTGCATGCATTCAGCTGACGCTCTCGTCCAAAGCGACTTACAATAGGGGCATTCAACCGTGTAGAGTACACACACATTCATCAGACAGGCACAAACAGCTTCGGGTGCTCCGTAAGATCTCTTATTATAGCATTATGAAAGCAAACACAGTTCCTCCTTTGACAACTGCCGAGGCGTGGGCGGCCATGACCGGGGCTCGACAACGGGGCCGTGCGGTGTGAGCACATGGATCGTGTGCTTTGGCCTTTTTCCATTGCAGACGATTTTACTCGCACAACATTTCTAAATTCACAGACGGGCAAAGGACTGCATGGATATGATTCTGCATTGTGCATTTACACAGTCTAATCACCGTTTCAAATCGTGTGAACTCTCAGGTAACCTTTTACGAGAAGATACACCTGTACTGTTACTTTTACTCTACCCTGAAACACAAGGAATCTCTGTCCACCTCTGTCCTACCGCTACCGAAATGAGTGGTGGTGATGCAGGTAGCAGAGCTGCATTAAAAACGGGAAAACAGCCACAAATGAAATACTCTGTCTCCCGTCTGTCACAACCCGAGCAACAGCCTGTATTCGGACAGCCGTGCTGAACCGAAGGGCTCTCACACCAAATCATTGTGTGTGTCTGTGTGTGTGTGTGTGTGTGTGTGTGTGTGTGTGTGTGTGTGTTCATTATGAGGTCTCGGCTCTCAGTCGATGACGGTCCTTTGTAATCCTCCATCCTTCATTATCTCTGCCAATTTGTCTTGGGGGGAGGAAGCAAGAGAGAGGGAGGGGGGGGGGGGTGGCTGAGGTATGAGGGTGAGACAAAAAAAAAAACAGAGCTAGAAAGAGACAGAGAAAGTAGAGACAGGCTCAGATTGACAGTCGGCTGCCAAAAGTCTAAGCACTTAACGGACGTCTAGACAAAGTCTCAACGCCGCGTGATTCAGTGCTGCCATCAAATGGACTCCCACGGATCAGACTGGTTTCAAAATCATTGTCCGTGTTCGATTTATTGCGCCTGAAAGCACTTCAGAGGCGTGTAACGTATTTCTTTCACGTTTCAGAAGGGATCATTTCTTTACAAATATTTCACGAGCTTGACGTCGAATTTTTTCGTTCGTCTGCTGGATGACGCAAAAACTACTCAAGTGGTTTCCTCGAAACCTGGAGGATTGGTGGGACATGGGCCAAGAATAATTCATGGGTGTCATAATCCTGGGCCCCCGCGCGGAGGACAAGGCCGGTCCCAAACGAGGCATTTCAACTCACCGTATCATTACTTCACCTCCCCTCCACTTGTGTTTTCCCTTCCTCTCCGTTTATCCTCACAATACAACCCATTATACTCATCCCGTCTCCTCTCTTCACCTCCTTCACCTTCCCGCCCTCTCTTCTCCTCCCCTCCTCCCCTCCTCCAACCCCCCAGTTATTCCTCTCCTCCCCACGTTATTTCCCCTCCTCTTGCTGCCTTAATCCTTTACAGCATTGTGCTACATTAAACATTAATGCTGTATAATATCTTTATGTAACAGACACCCTGTTAATTCTGATTGATGGCTCGGTCTGGAACAGCGAACCCAACAGACATAAAGCGGTCACCGTTCTTCAACTGCTGGCTCATTAACTGCAGACGGACGACTAAAGGTTTCGCTGAGGTTTGTTCTGATCAGTTTTTTTTTTTGCTGTAATAACTTCTTTCTGAGGTGTAAACTTCAGCTACTGTGGCAAAAAGTAAGGTGAGGCGAAGGTGCTAACCACTACACCACCGTGCAGCCCCGAGTTTTGAGCACAGACTGTTTAAAATGATGGATGACATGGTCGCTCCGAAAAAAAGTGAAGCCAAAACATCCGGATCGCCCCCTGCTGGCTGGCTGTAGTATAGTTTGTGACATTTAGGTTTAAAATTTGGGCTGCCATTTTAAAAATGGGCTGGACAGCAGCTCTTCACTATCACCACGGTGATTGATCATGTTTAAACTGTGTGGCTGTTTCACGTGCGGGTTCCTTTGGCTCGACTTTTGAAGGTCACGTCCTTTGCAGATGCCTGAAATGAGTCGCGGCATCTGGCCGCGCTTAATATATATGAGCCCGACGCCGACGTCGCGCGACGGCGAAACTCTTCCCCTGCACAATGATGCAACCGTGACATTGGACCGGCACGACCAATACATGTGACCTCCTGCACATTAAACAATGGAGCCAAGGACACAACACCGTTTGTGTGTCTTTTGTGAGTGTGCGTGTGTGTGTGTGTGTGTGTGTGTGTGTGCGCGCATGTGTGTGTGTGTGTGAGGTTGTACCTATTTGGTCGCCTAATTTGTATCCTATGTTGGAAAAGATAAGTCATTACCGCTGGAACTTGCAGCCCGCGTGTGTGATTGAGTGCGAGTCGGGAGACTGAGGGGAATACTAAACAGGGCGCCACAGAACACAGCAGCTGACAGACGGAGATACAGGCGACGAGACGTGCGGCACATGGCGAGACAGACAGAGAGGCAGATGGAGGGGTCGATCGGCATGAAAAGAAGCATGGCAAGAGACGGAGAAGGTCGGGGGAGGTAGAGAATGTTAAACAAGAGAGAGTGATACCTGTCAGGAACCTCCGCAGAGCCACGAAACTGACACTTAACTGGTGGTTTGGTTCGGTTGTTAGAGGTCACGACTGTTTTCCATTTTGTCCAAACCGGAATAGGTGGAAACATCCAAAACTGATCAGAACAGACGCAGGTGTTAAACTTCGTCCACTTCTGGATTATTTTTCTGTCAAGTTTGACCTCCGCCCAAGAAGGTTGTTTGCACCCCTGTCCGTTAGTTTGTTGGTGTTTGTTGTTTAAATCTCTATGTAACATTAGTATTTTTCCACAGATTTCCCAGGGAATCATATATAGAACTCGATGAAAAAAATCAAGCTTGACTTCTGAGAAATATGTGCTCCTCTTCAGCCGCTCAATGTTTCCGCTCTCTTCACCAGCGGCTCTCTGCGGGGGAGGGGGGAGCCGACGTGCGACGCTGGGAAATCAAAAAGTGTGAGAGTGGTTTCGATTCAGTGGCGCGGACACAGGAACGTTTTGGTTGACCGTGCCCGACTCTGATTTTCACCTACGACCCGACCCTCGTGAGCTCCGTGTAGCGACCGAAAGAACGACATCACGGATACGAGGCAGCCAAAAATGAGCCTTCTCCGTCGGGTGGCTGGGCTTAGCGCCAGGGACAGGGTGCGGAGTTGGGACATCCGGAGGGAGCTCGGAGCAGAGACGCCGCTCCTTTGTGCCGAAGGGGGTCAGTGGAGGGGGTTTGGGCGTCTTGTCAGGGTGCCACCTGGGCACCTTCCTTGGGAGGTTAAGTGGCTTACGTCCAACTGGGGAGGAGACCTGGAGGTATAGACCCAGAAATTGCAGGAGGGACTTCATGATCCCATCTGGCCTAGGAGCGCCCCCCCCCCCCCCCCGGGATCCCCCAGGAGGGGCTGAAGAGCTTGGCTGTGGAGAGGGCTGTCTGGAACACCGTGCTCAGCCGGCTGCCTCCGCGAGCCGCAGCAAAGTTGCAGATCTTGCATATGAAGGGCTTCGATCCGGTGTGAGAGCGATTGATGGATGGATTTCCATGCATTGAGCATGTTTGTTATCTTCGCCGATTGCCTCAGCTTAGTGGTGACATTGGAGGCATGTTAGGGGGTCAGCATGAGGGGTCAGCTTTGGAGTCACCCCCACTCTTTGCGCTAAGCAAAGCTACTGACTCCTGGTTTCAACTCTGGACTTGCAGGTGTGACAGTTGAGGTATTAATATTCTCACCTCACCGGAGGCCGAGTAAGCGTCCGTCTCGAATGCTGAACTATCCATTAACTTGGCCTTATCTCAGGGCTGTACGTTGTTGATCAGACGTCTGATGTGAATGTGAATGAAGGATACTTTTCACTCACAGGACTGTCGCAGGACGCTGGAGGTTATCCAGTGAATGACAGTTGATGAGGGTTTTACCTCAATGACTTCACAGAACTGGAGGGGGCAGAGAGTCTGCAGTCAGGGCCTCGAGGAAATCAGATTCAGTCAGTGACTTGCTTTAAAAAAACGTACTTGTGTCCGAGAGACGTCCCTGATTCGACCAGCTGTGACCTCTGTTTCTGGCTGGGTCACGTTCTCTGGGCTTTGTGTAGCACACAGGTTCGTTTCTTATTAATCATCACCGACACGGCAGTGACAGGTCCGACACCCACTTTTATAAACAGCACTTGGTCAACACCCAGTGTTACCGTCACAATTGTCCCCCTGTAAACACAGGCAGGTAGGAACCAAGAGCAAAGGCAATGTAAAGATACTAATTACACATGAATATATTAAAAATAAACTTCATTCTAAGATATTGTACAACTTATTACGTATAAACCGTGTAAAAAATAGCTACTGTATACAGTGACTAAGGTTTTTTTCCTCTGCCTTTTTAAAAATTCAAATCTAATGATATGATTAGTCTGTTTTGATTTGCTGCCCCCGCCTTAATAATCACAGTGCATTTGCGATGTGTTCTAAAAAAGATTTAGATTTCACAGCAATGTCCTGAAAAGAACAACTGAGAGCAAAGAGGGTGTCGCAGAATGAAAGATCGTTGTAGAACGTCTCTTAATCGATTGCATCCTACATTCTGTTACGATTGAGATCTTCTCATTAAATCTGTGGATGAACGGCGACCTTTAGTGCTGTCGGTCCATGACAAACAAATATGCATGTGTCTTTTGTGTGTGTGTGTGTTCAACAATGTTTTACAATGTTTCAGTCCATTTCTAAAATCAATTCT
Source organism: Scophthalmus maximus (assembly GCF_022379125.1). Taxonomy (NCBI): domain Eukaryota; kingdom Metazoa; phylum Chordata; class Actinopteri; order Pleuronectiformes; family Scophthalmidae; genus Scophthalmus; species Scophthalmus maximus. The sequence goes on from NC_061517.1 coordinate 5,987,151, forward strand.
CACTTTTATTTCCCAACACTATATAGACGAACACGCACACACACACACACACCTCGTTCCATGAGCGAATCACAATTATGCGTGATGCTGTGCGTGCAGTCTACATGATCATCACAAGTCCTCCTACTCAACGCTACACTGTGCGTCAATACGCCGTGATTGCAGACAGAACACTACCAGACACTTACAGCAGACGTTTGCAATGGTCACTTCGCCAGGTCGAATTCAGACTTTGGACCTGAGACAGCTGTAGGTCTGAGACCTGATAAGAGATAAGTCACAAGGTGAGGGGAGATCAGAAGTGACTTTGCTTCCTTGATCCTTGTCAATCATTCCACTGACCAGAGGTCCTGATGCGAGGGGGACTCGTCCGCAGTCAGACCTGACCCCGATGTAGACCTGAGGATGATTAGACCTGCCCCAGAATGTGGTCTTTCAAGACCCCAACAGATGGAGGACGCAAACACAGGCAGCAACAGGATGCAACAACAGAGAATTTGATCAGTTAACAGCTGCTTTACTGTAGAAAAGAGCGTCAATACACCACTACTACGACTACTACTACTACTACTAATAATAATAATAATAATTATAATAATAATAATAATAATAATGTTTATACCCCAATAAGTAATCATGCCATTTCATAATGATGTCAGTAGGAGGTCAATATCCTATGATCAGATGCAGAGATACCTGCTCATGACATCAATTTGTGACTTTTTTATGACCTCTTCATGAAGTCAATAATCAATTCTAAACATTGTAAAAGCTTTAGTCTCCATTATTTGGGGGCGATATCTTGGAATTTTATTTAATAAATATATTTTTTCTTGACCTTGACCTTTGACTGATCTGGAGATACTCAGTAATGCCCAGTAATAATGCCACCAGAAAAGTCTTAGAGCGTCTGAATATAAAGATACCCAATACAATACAAACAAAATCACTCTTACAGTAGTTTATTGACCATGCTCAGTATCTGAAGTCGATAAGAAAGTGTCAACACCAGAGAGAGCACTGACAACTAGATTTTTACAACAATCTGCACAGTAAAATTATTATATTTATAAGTATTTATAGATATTTATAAGTATTTTGGTTGTCCATTTGATATTTTTGTGTTAATGAAACATTTCATCAGCCAATTTATTTTATTTGCAGAACTTTAAAACCCCTGACTATCGGATTTTGAAGATGATCAAACAAATGGAGTTAAATCAATCAAGAAAATAACTGTATACACGGAAGATGAACTCCAGGGTTACTTCCTCTGCTGGAAGGTCACTAGATGGGATTAGAGGAAAGGTTATAGGGTGGCCGACACAATTACAGTTCATCATTCGAGGATCATAAAAATCGACGGCGATTCTTATGGAGGTCTGACCAGTAGATGCTCAGAATTATTTCCCAGGTGTGAGAAACGCACAGCCAGAGATACAGGCGGTCCTCTGCCAGATGGCTCTTCATTACTGTAAAACAGGAGCAAAAATATTCTGTACTGAAAGAAATCAGCAAATCAAGGAGTGAGCGAGAAAACAGTGGCAATAATGAATCAGTTCAGCTCAGTTTTCCTCTGAGCCTCCGCTCTGCCAGCGCAATAATTCCATCAAATGGCGGCGCTGTGTTCTGTATCCGGATGTTTAATTTAGATGCAAATTGTCGGGGAAGGAAATAAATGCCAGAGGGATCGCTTAGATATCACAGCGATGACACCCAAGGGTGGCTGGAACAACAATAAAAAGAAGACGCAGGGCCAAAGAGGAGAGACGCATTTGATGGATGGTTTTTCATCACGTGGACTTAAAGTAAGAGGAATGAATGAGCGAATGAGTGTCTGCAGGCAGAGGGGGGGAAGAAAAAAAAGAAACCAGCGGAGTGATGGAGACCAAATGACAGAGGAGAGATGAAGAGATGGTACGAAATGGAGAGGCAGGCAGAGACGAGTGAGACGAGTGCAGGCTGCGATGGAAATAAAAGTGATGGCGAAGTAAAATGGATTTCAATATTGACTGAAGATGACGAAGAGAGAAAACACACGGGCGGGAAAAAGGCAAATTGAATAAATAGATGGCATGAACAGATTTATGATCTGGTGAAATGTGTCAAACGAAAGGCGTCAAACGAAAACAGCAGAAATCCTGCGAGTCAACGAACATGACGCAGAAAAAAAAAGAGCATAAAAATGTGCTTTATTTTTTTAATTGGACTAATGTGGTCATTTAGCTCAGTATAACATATAACCTGGGGAAGGAGGACAAAGTGTCCCCCCCCCCCCAGTCATTTATCTCATTTACATTCTGCTGCTGAGCTGCTCCACTCGGTGAGGAAGTGCAGCCGCAGACTGTTGATACCGGCCGAGCCTCAATCGAAAACACATTTCTCATACAGGAGAAGAGTTCACAAAGGGCAAGGGGCGACTGGGCAGAGACGGAGAGGTTTGGAAAGGGGGACGAGCGTGAACAAAAGAGGATAAAAGTTGAAACATTGGGATAGGGAGGAGTTCAAAACACGGAGGGAGAGGGCAATACTGTCAAGGTAGAATAAAGAAAGAAGAAGGAGACGGGAAATAATGTGTGCTGGGGAAAAGGTTGAATAAAGAGCGAGCGTGAATGACGGACAGGAAATTAAAGGTGTTGACAATCATACTGGGCTTAATGAAACAGGAAGGGGGGAAGCCTCTGATGAGATCTTAACGGAAGGCTCCTTCAGATAAGCTTGAAGGTCATCAGAGGACGAAGGATGCGCCTCGGACCAGAACCTTCAGCGCGCGGGAGGCTCGATGACACACCGGCCGGAGGGCGGGCGGATTCTCTCATCGGGCCTCTCGTCTCCAGGCCCGTCTCCAAAGGGTTCAACACACAACAGGGTTGAGGCTGCAGGTCGCCATGAGTTGTTTCGACGGAGCTGCCGTCCTGACAATATTGTTATTCAGATAAGAAGACTTAACTTCCTAGAACGTTCCCCAGAACCCTCCACGGGGAAACCTCTGTAAACACTTTTACTAATTCACTTTCGCCGAGGAGGTTTTTGTTTTCCCCTTTTTGACCCAATAACATTTTGGGGAAGATTGAATAATTTTTCATTACTTTCTTTAACATTGTGAGATAGTTTGGGGGGTTTTTTTTGGGGGGGGGGGGCACATTCTTTCCGATTTCCCCAGATAATAATTCATGGCTCCTGATGACAACAATCTGGCATATGAAGGAGGCTGATATTTATGAGTGTGCGCTGTTTGGTGCAGCTTCCTTGAATTTAAGGAGACAGTCGAACCTCGGCGGAGGTATGCAATCTCCTGAGTGCCTTTCTAATTTTTGGTCAAATTGGAAGCGCTCCTTGTTAAATGAGAGGCACGCACGCACACACACACACACACACACACACACATGCACACTCACACACACACATGCACACACACACACACGCACACACAGTGCTGCAATGAGCGCGTTCACATCTTTGGCGAATTGCATCAATCAACAAAACGGCAAGAAATCAGGGATTACCGGAAGTTGCTCATCGATCTGGCGGTGCAGCGCGGCAGCTCGCAGGTAGCCTCGCCGCAGGAAGCGTGTAACACTCTGTCTGCATTTGCGAGGCCACAACGAGGTTAGGAAACTAGTCGGCGTTCATCCATCTTCCTGCAGGGCGGCCGCCATCGCGGGGCTTTAACTGTAGGTGATTAATGACCGCGGTGTGTGTGTGTGTGTGTGTGTGTGTGTGGTGGTCTGAATTTCTCTCACCTGGCCTTGTTCCCTGCCCTCCAGCCGCCGACTACAAAAAGCAGCTCACCGTGACGCAGAGTGATCTCATGGCTTTAACAAGGCAGCGCCGCGCCGCGCCGCTCAGGGGACAGTGTCACATTTCCCTCCAACACAAATGAGCTGGAGATATTTCCCTGCGCAGGTTCTTCCGCCGGAGCGTCGTCTCTACCTGCCGTTCACTCGAGGACACGCGGCGAGGATGGATTATAAATAACAGCTTTTGACTTTTTTTTTTGTATTTCCATCCGTGCACACAACCAAGTGGTGTGACCTTCAGTGTCGGATATTGAAATGATGTCTCATTCTGAAGTACACAGAGGAAGGAAAAGAATATATAAATCCAGGGTTGAGTGGACGATGTCTGTTCTTTATTTTTTTCTTTCAGAGTTACTCATAAACAACTTTCTAGCTGACGGGAAATGGCCACGACGGATCAGGTACAATCACAGTTGGTTTCACAACATAGAAGTGTGCAAAGCAAAAAAAAAAAGTTCTGTTTTTAAATATAGATTTTAAATATTATCTGTCAAATGTGACCAACAGCTGATTCTTCGAATTAGAGATATTGAATTTTCTTCAATTGGAGGCTTATTACGTGTACAGGCTCTTGACTTAATAATATGAAGGTCAATTTGAATACAGTTGTATTACTTTACAGTATATTGACATATTAACCGGCTAATCAAAGCTTTTAAGACACAAATTAGTTTTTACTTTTTATTTACAAAAAATCTATAATTTTCGCTATTTCCTGAAAATTATTTATCGAAGGCACATGATGATAAGAAGGATCCATAAGTCTTCCCAAAAGCAACCAGGGAGTAGTATTGTTTGGACGCTCATAATGGATGTCCCCGTCTGAATCCTCGACATAACACATCTAAAGTTTACGCTGTGAATCAGCAGTAGATGCGTGAAATGGATCTAGAAGATTCTTGATGAGGATTAATAAATCCTTTGTTTTCCAAATGTAATTCCATGAAAACGAACTGATCGCTTTGCCGTTCCCCTTGGGTTACAATCACTTCATCATCCTGTGTGCGTTTGTGTCTTTTTGCTTTCCTTTCTCCGTGCGAACTCGGAGTTATGAGGGCACCCGAGGGGGCCGTGGAGAAAGTTCAGGGAGCCTTCAGGGGCCGTGAAAAACTTCGTAGAAAGCCACCTGCTCTGGTTTCCTCGCAGCGAAATTTGCAGAATTTGTGAACCACGATGATCCAGCCAACTATCGCTCCACAGCAAGATATTTCAACATCGACAGATTCCCACGAAATCCGGCAAAGGACATTCATCCTCCCCAGAGGACAATTCCTTGTTTTCTTAATCCCCTTAACTCTTCACCTTTTCACAAAAGATGTGTTAATCTAACAGGCAGCTTTCCCTGGGATGTACAACTGCACGCAGAGGATTAACTCTTTTGGTTTCTCAGGACGTTTCAATTTAGCTGCTCTCTTCCCAAACCAGCCCGAGGGCGCCCTCGTCCCTTGAGGCCCCGAGTCCTGCTGGCCCCTTCTCTCCTCACAGCCGGCTGACTGGGCTCCTCTTCCAAATCAGCCCCTGATTGACCGGGAGACCACGGTGAAAACCAGCGTGATTCACAGTCCCGGGGAGAAGACGCGGGGACGACCGGCGGGGGCAGCGAGCAGCCAGAAATACAGACAGAATCAAACGTGAGGAGAGAAACAAGTGTCGGACTGAAAGAAAGACAGACTGAAGAAGAACTGGGCCTGAAACGTTCATTTAACTGACTGCCTGAAAAAACCTGTCGACAAGTCGGTCGGACGCGTTTTAAGACCATTCATCGCCGCAAATGGATTCGGTGCAAAAGTGCTCGGAGCTCGGCGGGTTCGCCCCGAACGGATCCAAACCGCATGTGAGGCCTCGAGCGCCTCGCGGTTTCGAAAAACTACCCGGTTGCGTGAACGGGGACAGCGCAGCCAGGTGGTTTCGAAACCGCGGCGTTCGGGGCTTCACCGGAGTCGCCGTGCGATGTATTCCCGTCGTCCCCACATTCTGCGGCGTCTTCTCTTTTTCTTGTTGGCTCATATTTTCTGTACAGACCATTTCACACACACACACACACACACACACACACACACACACACTAGTACACCTTGTGGCTAAAAGCTACTGGTGGCTAGACTGCGACTTAAAACTCTGTGACTAATGACATAATTGTCACTTGGATGCTTCTACACGTGCACACACACACACACACACACACGCACACACACACACACTATTACACCTAGTGGCTAAAAGCTACTGGTGGCTGCAACTTTAAACTCTGTGACTAATGACATAATTGTCACTTGGATGCTTCTACACGCGCACACACACATACACGCGCACACACACACACACACACACACACCAAATGGAGAAAAGGCAGCAACACTGTTTCAAATTAACAATTTTACAAATCCACTTTTTTTTCTTTCAACCCCATTAAACCACTTCAACACATTTATAACGTCACTAAACACTTCCCTGAGGAGTTCGCGGTCTCAATCTCTAGTACCTGCAGTTTAAGCCACGTGTGTTTCTTCGGCGTCTCTGAGGCATCGCACTCCAGCTCTGCCAAACACCAGCAGGCCGAACACAGCCGTCATGGCGGCGTATGTTGTCAACACAGTCTTGACGGCCTCCGGGAAGTCGGGGTGCGATGTCACTGACTGGCCCCGCCCAAAATGGACGTAGACTAGTAGACGTATCTGAGCGGCCCGGCGACCCTGCAGCCAGCAGTGGTAGACACCTGAATATAAAGGATGTTTTCATTTGAGTAAACAAGATGGACCAATTTCTTGTTATTTGAGATATTACAAAGAGCAAAAAAAAAAAAAAATCTGAGATCACTTTCCATTTGCGAAAATAAAAGGCTCCACAGATGTGGAAATTTTTTTCATGACATGATAAAAGTAGCAATTTCAAGAGTCTTCAATAAATATCGCTGGTGGATGTGCAATCCTATTTATGCTGCATGTAACATGTTTACATTGTATATATTATAGCATTTTTTCCCCACATCCCTATATTTAAATTGCATGTTTACTCATTAGGTTTTTTTTACAGATTATTTCTGTTTTTTCTCTCCACTTTGTTGCTGTAACTTGGCAAATGTCCCCCCATTGCGGGACTAATAAAGGACGATCTACCTAGCATGACTGCAAGGTGCCTGCTCTAACGAAGCCAATGAGGCGACGTGGGACGACCGTGCAGCCGAGCCTCAGGATTAGATTAGCGGGGTGAGAAGGGAAACTCTACACTGGCCGTCGGTCGGTAGACGTTGAATAACAAGTCGAGAAGACTCCAGAACAAACACTGTGCCAAAGGGCTGTAAATTCACCTCAAGAAACTATTGCACCCAAATTGGCCCGATGCTGACCTGAACTGGCAGCTCACATAAATAGAACTCGTAGGCCGGACGCATTCTGAATTATGAATAGACTGATAAACACAAATCTTTTACAAGTAAACAGCAATTACCCGAGTCCTGGCTTTTTGCGCGATTAAATACCAGGTGGTGTCCGGTGTCTATCTGCACTCTGGAGGTGCCCGGCGCGGCGCAGGTGTAACTTCCTGTTGAGCGTTCACATCTGTAAATTGGTTCAGACGCCCGGTCCCAGGCCACGGCCATGTGAGGTCGCGCACCGGGGCAACCTAGGGTCAGGACACTGTCCGCTGGGTGGTTCAGGAAGAACACCGGCACCTCCACCGGCAGGGAGGCAGAACTACGACCGAGGACAAGATATTCATCGCATTAGTGGTGCAAATTGAATGACTCGGTGAGTGCAACAGGAGAATATCTCATTATTCATCGAATCAGGCTTCGGGTGTTTTAGCATAACTTAGAGATATTTTCAAGAAAAGCTTGTTTTCAGAAATGAATCACATTCGGGATCTCTAAGGAGAAATCTGCTGTGACAAAAAAAAATGTAATTAAATTTTGATGTCCCTCTGACCTTGTCTTTAACGACTGCCTCAAGCCAAATTTTGACATGAGCTCCATGAAAATAGACTTGATTTTGCCGTAGGGATTCATTTTCCTAAGAGAGTAAATCTTCTTGTTTTCGGTGAACCTGGCGTTCTTCCAATCTTAAAAAAACCCAAATGATATTTCCACCATTTTGTACCAAATCTACAAGTTGCTAACATGTTAGACCAAACTGGTGAACAACAGGATGTTTTCCGTTTCCCACGTGTACCTGAGAAATGCCATCAGAGCAAGGAGTTTGGAGGAGGGGGGAGGTGGAGCCGGGCAAGTCACCTGACAGCTTTTGACCTCCAACTTGGCCCCGACCCTGCTCTGCTTGAGACCGCCAAAGGCCCTGGGCACCGCCCCCGAGCCGCATGAAGCGACCGTCACGTTGGCCCGTCTGTAGCGCACGTGGAGGAACTGGGAGTGGACGTAGCAGAGTCCCGCGCGAACCTGTTCCCCCGGCACTCCACAGCGATCGCACACGGACCAGGGCCGGAAGCTGGTGAAGACCCGGTACAGCGGCTGAGCGGAGCCGAGTCCGTTGCCCTCGTTCAGTTTCCTGTTCGTCGTATCCGGAGCGAGCCTAAGACCAGTGGATCATCATGGATTAGATATAAATCGTGAGCAGATCATAACAATGTGTCTGTGGAGATTCTCATTCATCCAGGTGATATTTATCCACCAGGATGTTGAGTCAGCCTCATAACAATGGATCACAAGAATAACAATATATATATATATATATATATATATATATATATATATATATATATATATATATATATATATTTTACAACTTTGGAAGAAATCAGCTAAATTTGTAATTGTATAACAAAGCATTCGTGCAGAAGCAGCAGTAGTTCTTCATAAAGCTTGGTAGAGCCTTGAGATCAAGACACCCACTGATGACCAAAAATTATAGATCATATAATCATATGAAATTATATCTGCATCCTTCTTCTCTTTTATTGGCTTACGTGTCATTGGATAAGCCATCGCTCAAATAAAATTGGGTAAAAATGACACTTTGCCCTTTACACTGTGAGTTTGCGATCGTCAGTTGTTGACGATGAAATTGAAACGTGTGCCACGTTGCCCGGAAAAAAGCTGATCGGCTCCGTCTCTCGCCCGTCAACACGCGATGGAAGTGAGATTTGATCGATGGACCGCTGAACCGAGTCAAATACTGAGCAGAGCTCCAGAGGTGAAGGGGTGAAGTTATCATCAAACAAGCATATTCATCATCGTCAGTGTCAAAAAACGTGACAGCTCTAATGCCTATGGATTTCTGACTACAAGTCCTTCGTGTCACCTTGGAGCGAAGCTGAGGCGGCGTGCCTCCTGGATGTCCAGGTCGTAGGCATAGAAGAAGTCCTTGCGGGCAGAGCCGCAGATGTAGATGCCGGAGTCGTCGAGCCCCGCCCTGAAGACCAACAGGCTGAAGAGGCGGATGGAGAAGCGACTCCGCAGGTCGCCGCTGTGAGGGACCCGACTGGTGTCCAGAAGCGTGTTGCCATGGTGATCGGTCAGGGCTCTCGTCTCCTCGGCGCTGCCCAGGCGTTTTCTGAAGAACCACACGACTGACTGGACCTGAGACACACACGGGGGAACAAAATGGCGGTCGATAACGTTGTCGTGCAGATCAATACCAGGATCAGACCCTGAGATCTATGTCTCTCATTTTCTTCGGGAAGAAGCTGCCCGAGACATTTTCTCCTTATTTCTTTTAAGATCCATTTGACTCACATAGTCGGCCGGTAGATTATACAAAGCAAGCAGGATTAACACTTCTCCTGCTCATATTCTCTGTGTTTCTGGAGGGTCTCTCTCACCAGTGAACTTTTTTTTTTTTTAAAGTTTCTGCACTAAACCAGTGCTCCTCTACTAGAAAAACACAGAAGCTAAATATCAAGATACAGCAACGCACCTTAATGTAATGAATTCAACAACGTCTCAACTTCTGAAGATCGCATCCTGTCTGTCTTTTGGTCAAAGGCTGTGATACACCCAGAGGACTCAGAGGGAACGTCTCGCCACTTCGTGTCATGGCTTTGTCCACATTTTTTTTAATGTTGAACGGTAAGTTAGTGCTTTTCTAGTCTTATCGATCACCCATAGCTTTCCACGGCACACGCCACATTCATTTATTTCACACATACTCACACAGAGCTCCAGAGATTCTCAATTTTTTTCCCATACGATTACTACATCTAATATTTTGTTTACAAATGTTTTAAAATATAGTTATAGAATATTAGTTTACATTGGAATCACTTCATTATAATCTCATAACATCTCATAACATCCAAGACATTAGAAATGTTTCAGGCTCTCTGGATATCTGCCGGCTGCCAAGACTCTATGCACACATCTCATTTTGGGATTGAATAAAAATGACATTTATTTGACTGAAAAAACATTCTCATGTGGTGGGTCGTGCTCCATGTACCTGTTGTGGTTTGCAGTGGCAGGGCAGCTCCACGGTGACTCCGGCCAGGTGGGCCGCGTTGGTGAAGGTCAGAAAAGCAGGGCAGGCTTTTCTCGCAAACACATCCTGCTTATCCTCGGGAGCCTCGAAGCCCCACAGCTCACGACACAGCAGGAGGAAGAGGACGAGGACGAGAGGAGGAGGGCGAGTGGAGGACGTGGAAGACATTTGGCTTCTGTGAAGACGAGGGCTCAACTTTCACAAAATATGAAGTTTTAGTCTCAGAAAAGAACACGCAGCTCATCAGGGGAGGCGAGGCCTTCTCAGATACGTGAGGGGGGAAACAAACAAAAAATAAAAGTTATATGTGATGACAAATTAAAACACCACTCAGTTTGAGATTGGGTGCCTTGACTGAACAAGTACAGTGCTATATCATTATCCCCGGGTGACGTTACTGTGTGAGATGAAAGGCACAGATCTGTCACGATCAAAGGAGGCTTTGCCTCCCCTGGTAAAAAAAAAAAACCCCAACCCAATCAGAAATAAGTAATTGCTGTTGTCAGGTAGAATTTTGTATCTCGATCTCAAAAAGTTGAAGGCGATCTACCCATCAGCCGCTACTGAAAACACAGTAATTTGTTCTTACGGTTGAAATTTGAACAGGGTCACTTTGTCAAAACATAATACACGTAGCTCTAATGGAATGTGGCGATGTCGGCTGTTGTCAACTCAAACATCCTAGATTCCAACACTTGTTCCATCATCATTTTTACTGACATTAGCAGGGACATTTTTTGTTCGTGCTGTTCCAAGAAAATGTACATTGCCATTGTGTCGTGTGTCCTTCTTCCTTTCTTTCTTTCTTTCTTTCAACAGAGTCAAACATTATCCCCCAGCTTTTCATATTCTATTGCTCTTTCTTTGAATGCAATGGAGTCAAACTTCGGCTGGGCCAGGTTGCTATAGTAACACTGCGCTCTGATGTGGTATACACTCCAGACATTACGACAGTTCGGCTGTTCAAATCTCATCGCTGACGTGTAAATGAACCACAGCAGCGATGCAACAAGTCTCCCTTTGCACAATGGTGGGTTGAGCTCGGTTCCTGTCAAACCTCTAAAATAAAATTCCCCCTGTTATGTCACTTGTTGCTTCCCGGCAGCCATGAATCAAACGGTATCACAATTAAAAAATGTGAAGCTTCTGGTGTAGTCGATCACGAGTGTCCCTCTCACTCAATGCAATAGTATGTTTGGTTTCTAAATGGGACCTTTGTCTGAACAAAACAGTATTTCCTCTGTGCAATTCGACATCTTGAACTGACACAAGTAACGGGTGATTCAAAGGGGTTTGTGCGATTTAGGTCAAAGTTTATTTGTTTGCATCTACATTTATTCAAGTAAAAAAACCAACATTTTGTATTAGATCCTGTTGGGGGTCATCCCTATATTCCCTCATTTCTATGAAATATTCCCCGCATCAAAATTAGGCCCTATGTTAGGGTGAGGGAACATAGGACTAAGGGGAACAGGGCTGAGGGAACATAGGGTTGAGGGAACATAGGGAGATGAGGGAACATAGGGAGCTGAGGGAACATGGGGAGCTGAGGGAACATAGGGCTGAAGGAACATAGGGTTGAGGGAACATAGGACTAAAGGGAACATAGGACTAAGGGGAACAGGGCTGAGGGAACTTAGGGTTGAGGGAACATAGGGAGCTGAGGGAACATAGGGCCGAGGGAACATAGGGTTGAGGGAACATAGGGACGAGGGAACATAGGGAGCTGAGGGAACATAGGGCTGAGGGAACATAGGGACGAGGGAACATAGGGAGCTGAGTGAACATAGGGTTGAGGGAACATAGGACTAAGGGGAACATAGGACTAAGGGGAACAGGGCTGAGGGAACTTAGGGTTGAGGGAACATAGGGAGCTGAGGGAACATAGGGACGAGGGAACATAGGGAGCTGAGGGAACATAGGGCCGAGGGAACATAGGGTTGAGGGAACATAGGGACGAGGGAACATAGGGAGCTGAGGGAACATAGGGAGCTGAAGGAACATAGGGCTGAGGGAGCTGAGGGAACATAGGGACAAGGGAACATAGGGCTGAGGGAACATAGGGAGCTGAGGGAACATAGGGTTGAGGGAACATAGGGAGCTGAGTGAACATAGGGTTGAGGGAACATAGGACTAAGGGGAACATAGGACTAAGGGGAACAGGGCTGAGGGAACTTAGGGTTGAGGGAACATAGGGAGCTGAGGGAACATAGGGCCGAGGGAACATAGGGTTGAGGGAACATAGGGACGAGGGAACATAGGGAGCTGAGGGAACATAGGGCTGAGGGAACATAGGGACGAGGGAACATAGGGAGCTGAGTGAACATAGGGTTGAGGGAACATAGGACTAAGGGGAACATAGGACTAAGGGGAACAGGGCTGAGGGAACTTAGGGTTGAGGGAACATAGGGAGCTGAGGGAACATAGGGACGAGGGAACATAGGGAGCTGAGGGAACATAGGGCCGAGGGAACATAGGGTTGAGGGAACATAGGGACGAGGGAACATAGGGAGCTGAGGGAACATAGGGAGCTGAAGGAACATAGGGCTGAGGGAGCTGAGGGAACATAGGGACAAGGGAACATAGGGCTGAGGGAACATAGGGAGCTGAGGGAACATAGGGTTGAGGGAACATAGGGAGCTGAAGGAACATAGGGCTGAGGGAACATAGGGACGAGGGAACATAGGGCTGAGGGAACATAGGGCTGAGGGAACATATGGAGCTGAGGGAACATAGGGTTGAGGGAACATAGGGTTGAGGGAACATAGGGCTGAGGGAACATAGGGATGAGGGAACATAGGGTTGAGGGAACATAGGGCTGAGGGAACATAGGGCTGAGGGAACATAGGGTTGAGGGAACATAGGGTTGAGGGAACATAGGGCTGAGGGAACATATGGAGCTGAGGGAACATAGGGTTGAGGGAACATAGGGTTGAGGGAACATAGGGCTGAGGGAACATAGGGTTGAGGGAACATAGGGTTGAGGGAACATAGGGTTGAGGGAACATAGGGAGCTGAGGGAACATAGGGTTGAGGGAACATAGGGTTGAGGGAACATAGACACGCTCCCTGCTGTTGACTTGCTCCAATGCAAAGCTGGGGGAATCTTGACCCCAAAAAATGACCAACAACATTCCTTCAACAGCTCCTCTTCTCACTGTCGCAAACCGACAGTCACAAAGACACTTATCCACTACATCACCACGAAAAAAAATAAAAAGAACAACACTCATAATCCACACTTCAAGGTTTGTCGGTGTGTGAGTCGTGATGAGCGTCATACTCTTAAATCCTCACCCTGCACCTCTCCACGACACCGCCGCAGGCAGCTGCTGCTGGAATATTATAAAGTAGAAATAAATGAGCGCAATGAAGCGGCTCCCTGCCGAGCTGCAGGTCTGTGTGTCATCGGGGCCTCCAGCGCAGGGAGAGTCTGCCGACCGACTTCACTGCCCGGAGACACAAACAAGACTCGAGATGATGTAAGCTGGCAGCTTCGGCCGAAGGCATGCACTGAAAGATGACTGCATTGTGTGTGTGTGTGTGTGTGTGTGTGTGTGTGTGTGTGTGTTTTTGTGTGTGTTATCATTCATTGGAGGTTGTAGTTTCAGGGTAGAATTTCTCACGGAGACACAGACGGTGCGAGGGCCGCAGGATGACTAACTGTGGGTTCGGGTCGATAAACACCGCAGACGCCACCAAGCTGTTTTCCATCAACAGATATGAATCAAGATCTTCTTCAAAAACTCCAAATGTTCAACTTAGAGTGAAACTAGTAAATGTCCCCTCTGGGAATAAACGGTTTGAGCTACACATCAACAAATGAAGCCACTGGTCCCGTGTGCAGCCCCGTCACTACCAGCACCTCCCGACATCGACGCTGACACTGGCTGTGAGTCACAGCTCAGAATTGACTTGTAAGACGGTCGGATATGAAAAGACAAAGGGGGAAAAAAGAGGCAAAAACAATCTACACAAATACAAAAAAGTAAAAATTTGAGTAAGGCTAGTGATTTCAATATTCGCGCTAAAGGACTGTGAGGATAAGAATATTACACCAAACTTCTTCTTTTTTTTTAACACAGATTTTTGTTGTCGTTGTCAGAAGTGACATTTATTTCATCCTGATGTTTTAAACTGTCAATCATTATATTTCCTTGAAAAACGGAAGCATTTAAAAATGTTTTTTTGGCATTCAGGCGCTTTTTAAAGTGTATAATTTACTTCCACCAGCAGTGTTTTTTGGTTTTTTTTCCAGCCACCGCTGTTCCTAACTGAAAACCAGCACGTGCCTAACACTTCCATCTCGTGTGGTTTATTTCATATTTCTCCCACTGGGCCTGCCCTACAACTAACCCCACAGGCTTTCCTCACAGTTTGCAAACCTTTTACCATGAGGTACCTTTTACTCCCTGGCACCTTAATGTTTAACATAAACCTAACCACCAACCCTGCCCTCCTGTGTGTCCTTCCAAACATCCTTTAATTGAATCCTCTGGTGCTTCCAAACAGCGTCCAGGCCCTCGATTCAGCTCCTGGCGACTTTGCAAACAACCCTTTCTTCATTGTTTGCATCCTCTGCCACTGCCTTCCCCTGTTTGCTCTTCCTCCCCCTCCTCTTCCTCCTCCTGCACTTATCGACTCCATCTAATGGCATCCATTCTGAGGCTTGATGCTGAACACCAGCCAGTCCTCCAGCATTCGTCCCCATGTTGTTATCATCCCCTCCTCCTCCCGCAAAAGGTCCAAGAAAGGCTTGAAATTGCCAAACATCTCATTCAGCCATCCTCTTTCCTAATCTGTTGTCCTCTTGATGGGGAAAAATGATCCTTTTGCAGTTGTTGTACTGCTGCAATCGAAGACCGTCTCCTCTTTACCCTCTGCCCAACACTGGTCCACAGCGAGAGACGTCTCAGCAATCGATGAGGACAGCGATCCTGTTGGTGCTATTTTCTGATGTGTTTTTTGGCGATGGCCTAATCAGATTTTCACCGGAGCTTGTTGAAAATTGTGGTTCTGTTAACCTATGAGGGCTGCATGTGGTGTAGTGGTTAGCACCTTCGCCTCACAGCAAGAAGGTTCTGGGTTCGAATCCCGGTTCAACCAGGGCCTGGCTGTGTGGAGTTTGCATGTTCTCCCCGTGTATGCGTGGGTTCTCTCCGGGTTCTTCGGCTTCCTCCCACAGTCCAGAGACATGCAGAATGGGGTCAGGTTCATTGGAGACTCTAAACTGACCGTAGGTGTGAATGTGAGAGTGAATGGTTGTCCGTCTCTGTATGTGGCCCTGTGATAGGCTGGTGACCTGTCCAGGGTGTACCCCGCCTCTCGCCCAATGTTAGCTGGGATTGGCTCCAGCGACCCCCCGCGACCCTTAAATGGATAAAGCGGTAGACGATGAATGAATGAATGAATGTTAACCTATAAATCCTTTGTCCTTATCACAGGGTCTTACAGCTTAGGAACAATTATAGGAAAGTGCCAGAACTGTAATGGGAGGGGGAATTGGCGCACAGGTGCCGTCGGATCATTTTCATGGTCTTCTGAAATGGACCAAACCCAATTGAAATTCTAAAAATAGAACTGGTAGGATTGTTTGAGTGTTTACCAGGGAGGAAATGAGAAACCTCTCTGAAGATCCTAAAACAGGCGTCTCTCAGTGTTCCTGTCCATTAAAATCTTCCGAGCTCTTCTCTGTCCTGAGAGTAATCTTTAAGGAGAATGAGAGGGAACCTGGAAACCGTTTTCGAGTGTGACTAATATTTTATTCATGACGGCGTGTGCTCAAACACTCCCTGCACACTCACCTGTCTGAGTGAGCGCGCCCAGGCCTCGATAAGGCTTTGTACTGGGCCACCAGACTTTATTCATCGATCTGTCCTCCCACTGCCTTTTATTTATAACCTGCACCTGTTCTTTAAGATTCAACGGAGAGAGTCTGGAGACAAACAGTCGCCATTAGATACAATCAGGAGCGATGCTGCATTAACTTGAATGCTGCACTTTTCACAGACCCACTAAAGGAGAACTTACTTTACAGAATTTAGGATTCTAGTGTTGGGTATGGGGCAGGAGCTGAATGCAAAAACAGATAAGTTGAATTTTACAGATCGATACAAATGTGCTTCTTGCACATGCTCTGTTAGGAGAAACCTGGGTTGAACAACATTAAAAGTTTTCCCACAGTCATTCCTTTGGTTTATTCCTTTGCCCCTCTCCTCAGACAACTTCTGTTCCGCTCATCATTGTTTGATCAGTTTACAAAACCTAAAAACGTGATCAATAACCACCATACACCAACTTGACATACTATCACTCCATCGATCCATTCACTACAGTGTAGGGTCACCGGGGGGAAGAAGTCAAAACCAGTGGACTCTGGGTCAGAACACATTTCTGGCCAAAAAATACAAATGAATTATACAATTTTAGGCTCCATGTTCCCCAATTACCTTGAACTCTGGGCAGTGTATCTGCAACCTCGTAACAAAACTTTGTAATTTGCAATGGCACAACGGTTGTGAGAGAAACCCAATGGTGTTTACTGGCAACACGTTTTATTTATTCCCCCACAATGACTGCTTCGAGCAGGTAAGCGCGAGAAATATTTTTAGGTCATCTTTCTTCTGGCACTGAAAAGGACCTTTCTGCTGCGAGAGCACAGCGTTGAATGGAACCCATCTGCTGCCGCAACGTTGATAACAGCTTTTATTTTGCTTGAAACCTCCCTCCGTCCACAGAGTGCCAACTGGGGACACACACTCCTTCACAACCAGTCGGGCTTCTTGCACACCGCCCGGCTCCGAGCACAGTCCTCCACTGTTGGCCGCGGAGCTGAGCTCCATTCGAGAAGTTGGCAGTTGAGCAGCTTCGATCAAAGGGCATTGAAGAGGAGCGGCTGAAGGAGGAGGAGGAGGTGTTACTCATCAATTCTCCACATTCGTCATTTCCCAGCCGGTCCCGTAAAGCCTGCTCCTCAGGGGGGAGTGTATTTTTCAGCGCAGACTGTGAGGACAGCGATGGTTTTGCGCAAGAGTTTGACTCAGAGTCAGATCGTGACACGTTCGGATTAAACTATTATGAAATGTTCCGCGGACATTTATGGTACCCAGGGCAGCTAGCTATTTAAAAATGGGCAAGTTGCAATATGACCGCTGTTTAAACGAGATCAGTCAGTCTGAGGGGCAGATTGCCAAGTGCTTGATTTGGAACATCTGCACTGGATTAGATTAGATCACAGTGGTTCTGTTCAAACAGACAGAGTTTAACTAACTAACTGGATTTACTGAGGTGAGGTCAGTCTGTAGTACTGCGGAGAGGGGTGGCATGGACTCGTCGTGAGGGACACCTGTAACCGTGGTAACGGTACACTGATATGGCGACAGTTGTGGACTCAGAGTATGTGTTTTCCTTTTTTCTTGTAACTAAAACCGACAGAAATCAAATGAGCAAAATGTCACACAACTAAAGACTAATCACACACCAATTTTTTTTTGTAAGTATCAAAAATTGTAATCTAAGAAAAATCCCAGTTGCGTCGGGCCTATCTGCATTGCGGGCCATCATCAAAACACCAAACTAGAAAGTTACTTGGATAGCAAATACCTTTGTGAAATCTAACGCTATGACCCCCCCACAAAAAAAATATCCTGGATCTGCCCGTTTATCAAGATCCCATCCAACATGTAATGGGTGCTTCCTTGGGTAATGCCCCAACCCCTCAACGCAATTTCATTGCAATTGCTGCAGTAGTTTTTTTGTAAACCTGCTGACAGACAATAAAATCACAACTTCCCTGGCGGTGGTGATGAGGGAATATTGTTTTGAAGAATGGTGTGTTCATGATCCAGTAGAGTCCGACTGGATTGGAGGATTTAATTCACTGTAATGGCTCTGAAAGGAAATACTGGGACACTTGCCACCTTTGCATCAGGATCTAACAAACACAGAAGTCTTCATCTGATGTCAGGAAGCATTTTCAGCTTTGAGCTTGCACCACACAAAAAAACGCGTCCTATTTTTAAACACATTCCCCTCATTGACGCCACCAAAGAAAGGCAAGCTTTGGAGGCCGTGCGGACGTTTCGGCAGTGCCAAAGAACTTGTGTGTGTGCGCAGCAGGGCGTGACAACAGATCTCTGCAGATCTTTCCCGGACAAATACAGGCATGAACTGTCTGTTGATCTGTCTTCTAGCTGCAGACCAGGGAGTGTTTTACGGTTCAATCATAGAAAGTCCCGTTCATTTCCACCGCTGACGCCGCTAATGTAGGACAGATGACATTTGGGGAGATCCACGATTGCTCATCTGTGTAGCTTTGCCGAGGATGAAGCCTCGATATGAGGTCATTACTAGATTCTGTGGCCGTTAGATTTAATGGAGTCCTGAACAGAACGGCTCGGAGGAAAACTAATGGAGTGGTGGTTGGAACATGGGTACATCTCTTTTTTCTTTCCCTTCATTAACTTTGGTTTTGTGGAATATTTCAAGAATCAATTCTTGCTGTCATCACAGGCATCTAATGAATCCCACTAGCTGCATGCCTGACTCGTGTGATAAGATATTGATTCAATATTGATCAAACCTTCCAAGCACATCAGGGTAAATTAGGAAAAAAACAAAACTAACGACATCAAATACTGAACATGAAGGAAATGTGATTCATGTGATGCATAGTTTGAACTAATCATTGTAACATTATACATTTTATCTCCCTTAATATTTTTGTTATGGCCAGTTATAGTCTGTCTATACCCATCATAACCCCCTCGTCGCTCTCTCCCACAAGTACAACAACAACCCTGATAGTGCCTGACTATAACCCAGACGGTCGTCTCAAGAAACGCCTCCTCTCCCTCGCGAAGCCAACCCTTTCCTTGAAGTTTTAGGCGACATCCTGAGGGTGCGGTTTCCGTACTCCCGCTTCCAGCCGCACCCTGAACCCTGTTTGGAGCAGCTCCCGGTCCAGCCCTCCGATCAGGCGGAAGCCATTTGTGACGCGAAGACGTTAAGAGCCTGATCAGGCTGTCATTCAGGGAAGCTGTCGTCGTCCTCTGCTCGCCATCGTGTCTGTTGTTTGTGATCCGTTCCCTCAATAAACTTGAGAAAACTTCCTAAAGACTAGACCAGGTATAGTTTCAAAACCTAGTCAGTAAAGAAATTATTATATTTTTGGTCTAGATCCAGTAGGAACAGTATTTTGTGTTCTTAATGTTGACTAGACGGCAAAGTTTTTCATTTTTTGGAGTACAACTCGGATTTTTCTAGTCGTCTTTTTGTAATGATTTTCCCATTGATTTAAGCACATCCCTTCGGCCTGTTCCCCACTTTTAGTCCCCCAGTCTGTTCGTCTGCAGCCATTTATTTGACCTCCTCAAAATAAAAATAATTTATTTTTGCCAAACACACCTGAGTTCATGTTATTTCCCCTGCCCCTTATGAACTGGGTCATAACAATCATAGGCTGTAGGCTTGTACATTATGTGCTGAAAGCTGAGCGAGGAGTCATTACAATGTGTTATGTTGCTGTGAGCCCCACACCCCTCTGCAGCCGAAAGACACTCCACCACATCAGGCACAGAAAACAAACCTTTGAAAAACACCCAAATCCTGGGGATTTGTTAGCACAAAGACTAGAACTTTGACAGACAATAACAAAGTAAAATCCCAGGCTGAGAGGCGGCAGGACGTGCGATCTCCACTCTGCAAGCCCCTCCCTTGTGATGCTGTCACGGGAGATTTTAGTTTCCTCGTTCCCGGGACCGGGTGAGGACCAGCTGAGGACAGACCAGGTGGCACCTGGACGGAGCCACGGCAGGAGACAGGAGAGGAACGGGCACAAACAGAGTGTCAGGAACTAATGCAGCCACACTGTTACTCTGTCATGAGCGTCATGGAGAATAACCTTCGTGATGTCAAGGAGGTCCTGTTTTCAAAAAGGCCGTGTGCTTCTTCCAAATGTCGGAGCTTCAAAAGACTTTGCTCTAACTGCGAATCTCCGCAGTGGAAACTCCTTTGGGCCACTTGCATCTAAAAACTCATCGTTTCAGTCACTACCCGAAGTTCGTGACCGTGGGTAGGGGCAGGGAAGTGTAATGTCCAGGTTCGTCAGGCGCTACAGCTCAGCACTTGTCTGTTGATCCGTTGACTCGTCTTGCGCTCGCCCTTACATGCTTGAATTTCTTCTTTTAATCTTGTCTTTTCAGTTTGTCTCCAGGAAATTCACCCTTGACACATCAACTGATTGAACACTGCTAAAAGCTACAGTACATCATGGCCCCACAAACCCGTGACACCGACTATTTGGCCACTTCTTTCGTTTTATTTTGACCTTTTACATCTTATGACGGTTGCAATAATAAAGATGTAGAAGACTCATTATGTAAAGGCCAACAAGTATCACTTAGAAAGGAGATTAGGTCCATTATATACAGTAAAGGCCATTTGTCCTTTTTGTACACACACACACACACACACACACCACCAGGTAACATGAATTACATTTTTTTTTAAAGGTCAGTCGCCATTATCTTCCTGTGCTGCTCTTAACAAATAGGAAAAAAATCATAAGACTTCTGCTGCAGCGGACCTTCAGCTGGCTCTGTTTGTCTGGCTGGTTCAACACTTTGCGGCACCATTTCTTTTTATCCGATTTGTCAGACTGTGGCACGTCGGAGCAAAGTTTAAAAAAACACCTGTCGCTGAGCCTGAACGAACTGTAGGAAGGGGAATCATGCTGAGATGCCCTCTTTATAATGTCAACCTGGATGTCACGTTTCACGTTTGGTTTTTTTTTGTGTTGATTGCTCTCCCACTCTTGGCTATCGTGTTAATGTGCTGAAAAATAATTTCAAATGTGCCTGGACGAATGAAGATCAACAAAAGAACAGTTATATTACAGTAACACAGACACAATAGTGCTGGCTGTAGTGAAGCATTAACTGAATGTTTCTGCTTAACTGTCTGTCTTCCTCCCTGTCTGTCTGTCTCTCTGCCTCTTTCCATTTTGTCTTTAATCATTAATTCTACCTCTTCTCCTCCCTGCTTCAAGTATTGTTCGTGAGCCTTCTATTCATAGACCTGCTAATTGCATGGCTACTAATTAGTTACTAATACATATGTGTATTTTTCTCAGGTTTGTGCCTATATGACATTTAAATATAGTGTCTGTACTTTGTGTGTGATTAAGTTTGTGATGGTTGTATATTTGTGTGTGTGTGTGTGTGTGTGTGTGTGTGTGTGTGTGTGTGTGTGTGTGTGTGTGTGTGTGTGTGCGCGTGTGTGGTTGAGAGAAGGAGTGACCCCCCACCTCCGCTGCCTGGAAATGATTTCAGTGTAATTGCATTGCTGTAATTGGCTCACGGCGTCAACTTTGCTTTCCAATTATTTTTCTCAAACGGAGTGCAACGTTAATCTGTTTTCTCTGTGGAGGACAACATGAACATGAGCAATAAAACATTTGTGCACTTTAGTTCATCGATGATTTTTAAAAAAAAGTTAATCAGCTCATTTCTTCTTTTGTCTTTTCTGTTGCACCTTGTCTTCGCTTTTGCTCAACTCGCCCAATCACAGAATGTCTAATTGTGTTTTCAAATTATGGTTCGGCACAGGTTGACCCAAACAAGGCCCGATAGGACTTTGAGATTTTAGCTGAGGCTATTCAGAGCCCTGGGAAAAGCATTGCATTTCATACTATCAAAATCCTACTTTAAATACACATTAGACAACAATGAACATTGTTATAAAAGAAGATTCAATGACCCACTGGATGCTTTTGTTTTTTTTCACAATAAGTAGCAGGTTCCACTCATAAACAAACTTTACACCTTAGTATTTAAAACTATAATTTCTATGTTTGGATTCTGTGTCCATATGATATTGTATCCATTTTATTTATTTCAATTCTTCTAAGTTTATTCTATTTTATTTTCATGTTTTCATTTTTCTTATTGATAAATGATGTTCAGAGTGGAATTATATTTTACAGGGAAATTTGTTTTTAACTTTTCATATGGCGATTAATGGTTTGACTTCTTTCGATGAATCAGCATTCGATCAGCAGTCACCAATTGCTGCGTGTGAACAATTTCTTGCAGACTGAATATCTAGATGAGTCAGTGACAGCTGACCCAAAATGAAAATGGGGTGGGAGCAGTTTCTATTCATAAAGCATAACAATATTGACAGGAAAAAATTTGAAATTTCATAAAATCCATATCATTTGCCAATTTTCAATGAACTTGCTGCTGATGAAACAGCACAAGCTTCAAATTTGCCATTCCCAATCATTCAAGCAACCATGGGTGAGAAGGTCAAAGGTCTTTGAAATAACACATGTAGCAGATATGACAATGACCCTGCAGCTGGAATACAAATCACCACACAGATCAATTTGGCAACAGTCCATCTCATGAATCTGTCACAACCCCCAGCAAGAAGTCAAAGGTCGAGAATGTTAAAATGGAAATGTTCTCTTTCCATCATATCAGCAGGAGAATGAGAGAAAGTTATTAACGTAAAGGTCACATCACCCCTGGGGAACGTGTTTATGAATGAATGTGAGAGGAATTATAACGTCAGTGTGTTTATTCACGTACTTCACACTATTGGATGTCACAGAAGTTTCAATATCAATATCTTTTATATTCATGTTTGATCAAATGATGATGATTTAGCCTCTTAGCTCATTGTTTTTGGTTCTATGGCACATGCATAGTCCTGAAGATCAGTGGAAGTGGGTTGATGCAGCAGGACATTGAACTTCTACAATCTAAAACAGAATGACTTTACACAAAGAAATTCAACCTTTGGAGGAGTCAGGTCAGGGCATAAACATAGCAACAGTGATGCTTTTAAAACTTAAACCGTGGATGCCCAACCCAAAAGAGATGCTGTGGAGTCAAGAGAACCGTTCACAACAGTTAGCAAATCAAAGAGTTCAGTGACTCTTTCCACCAGCCGATGTGTCCGTAGCCTAGATGCTAGTCTTGCACGCCTGCAAACAAAGCCAGGTAAAGCGAGAGCGGAGACCGACACTTCCTACATGCGACGGAAGCGGTTGACCAATCACAACAAAGTAGGCCAGCTGGCCAATCAGAGCAGACTGGGCTTCACCTGGAGGGAGGGGCCTTAAAGAGACAGGAGCTAAAACCAAGCGCTGCTGAGATACACGCCTGACATGTCAGAAATTTGGGTCGGCCGACTTCAGCCTCTCGCGCAGTTGAAGCGGAGCCACTAGTCGATTCCTCAAACTCTGTGCCCTTTTTCCTGACTGCGCCTGCTTGGGGTGGCAAACATGGTCAATTTGACTTAGAGGATAAGAAATAAATAGTATATTAATGTATAAATAGCCAGTGTGTTGGAGCGTATCACTAGTATGGTGGGTCGCTTCGCTGCTGAACGGTTATTGTTTGTAATATAATCAATTATGTTAATTGATGTGGGAGTCCTTATACACTGGCTCCTCTCTCTTTTTTGAGGTTTCGGCACACAGATATCACACGTTTCTGTCTTGTCAGCGTTCTTCTTCTATGGTTAACACAAACTTCTTTGCCTCAGAGAAGCTTTCCGCAGGAGCCGACGGGCGTTTCACACGCACAATGTGAGCGGTCAAGTCGTGGCTGACGGTCGAACCGGACAGTTTCAGCACATCAATTCTAAGCTTTGGCTTCACATCGCAGGCGATTTACTCTGACAGTTTGAGTTGGAGTTTAACAACAGCATTTCTAAAACCGAACAGTGTACCCCCGGCTTAAGGGATATGTAAAAGTTTGCATTACAGGTAGAGACAGAGGTTAAAGAAGGACAGAGCTGAGCTGTTACATAATGAAAGGGGAGATGAGGAAAATAAAAGGAGGGAGGCAGATGAATATATGCAAGAATTCTATCTTATAATGAGACGACAGAAAAGGTCCTTTTCTCACAGAACCCACCTCGCAGTGTGGACAAAAGAGAAGAAAAAAAATAAAAATGTATATATATACATTTGTATTGAAAATTACCAGCTATAAGTACTTTCAAATGACGTGTTTTAAATTATGAATATGAATATGAATATAAATATGAGAGTGTGTTAGCAAAACTCAGGATTCAGGACGAGAAAAATAAATTAAAAAAAGGAATAAGAGTATTTGCTACACAGTATAACGTGGAACTAGCAGATTTGGCTGACAACCTACAACTCAAAATCATTGATTTGCTCGAGCTCCGAAAAACTGTGTTTACGATGTTCTGAGGAATTTTCCCATTCTGGAGAGACTTTTTTTTTTAAACTGACTTTTGATTCAAAAGACTCAAGATTGACTGACCTAAACCTGGAAACCTACAGCGGCGAGTTGCATCATCATCATCTGACACTTTGCCAAAGAGAAGCTCTTCCAGCCATTTCCTTGCAAATATCTCTTCAATAATTCAGTATGGTCCTAAAAGGATGTTAGAAAAATTGAAGTGGGCCTTGAGAGGAAAAAAAGGTTCCCTACCTCTGCTTTAATGTATTAATATAATGGACTGCATTTCCCTATGAATTATATTCTACCATGTACTAAAGTGGAACTGCATGGTTAATTGAAACAATGCGACATCTCAGGACCTTACAAGGAGGCTATAAACTTTTTAGAGGGAGGGGCCATCAAGGTCAAAACGGTTCATCCACTCGGAGGCATCAGTGTCCTTATACTCTATGCCCATTAGTTAATGAGATCATTATGAGATTGTATGCAAAGTTGACATTTTTTAGTCTTTGTGGTGATGCAAGAGGAAAAGGTCACTAAGTATTGACATCAAAAGGGTTCATCCGCTAGGGACCGTGAGTGTACCCAGTGAATTTCCTTTGGGTTTGATATTACTGAGAACAAATGGGAATTTAATCCTGATGGTGGTCCAAGAGGAAAGACCAGAGGCTCACTGGATATACATGCTCCCCAGAAGATTATTGCTATTAACCCAAAATTAAATATCATTGAAACCTAACCAATTTTTATGAGGTGTTATGAAAGTTGTGATTAAAGTCTGGCCTGGTTATTGTGCCAAGAAGAAGGACAGGGCTCATTAGGATCATTAGCATCATTTATAATTTGCTAAACATCAATAGTTGTTGAGATATCTTACTCTGAACTTAAGTATTTCATGGATCAACAAAGCAACCCGCTGAATATGCAATCTTCCAACTCTGTCTCTTCTGAGCCAGAAACAATCTACAAGAGACACTCTTCACAGTGGAAGCGGTTATCTACAGTATCCACTGTGCTGCAAATACAGGACAGACCCAAAGACTGCCAACAGCTGACCTTCACGGCACGGAAGGACGACATGAGAAAATTGCTTTAACCTTTTTTTCTCTCACAACTACTTTGAAACGCATGATGCCAAAAGATGAAAAACAAACAAAAACAATTTGAAATGGTCAAATGGTGAATTGTGGAAAAACTCTCAGTTCATTAACATCCACATTGTGTCCTTCAGGGAAATAATGCATTTTGTTCTACTCACAGAAAATAAGTAATTCCCAAAGTGATGTGCTGTGAGAAATAGACATTTAGTTTTCATTTATAGTTAATATATGCCGAATATTATTTACTAAGTAAACTAGTAGCAAGCTAACTAGCTGCCTTTGGGTTTGTGGCAAACTGAGATTTTTGAAGAAGCTTTGTTAACATGAAATATTTATCTTAACGTTAATCTGTTTTTTGTATTCTTAGGATCAAGACAAAACTCGGCTTCTAAAACTAGATGTTTAAGATAGTGACACACTGAAAAACTAAGTGAAAATAAGAACAATCACACACTTAACAGCATAGTAGGACTATTTGAGTGTTTTGTTTTTGTTAATGACATGATTTGGTAAAAATTTGGCCTCCGCCAAGTAGGATATGTTTTCGCCCGTTGTCCGTTTGTTTGTTTGGTTTTTGTGGTCTGTCATCAGGATTGTGCAAAAACTACTGGAGAGATTTCCGTGAAGCTTGTTGAAAGGGTGGGACACTGGCCAAACAATAATCTAATTCATTTTGGGGCAGATCCAAACAAATTGCTAGATCCAGGAATTTATCACTTTCTTTAGCTTTATTAGATTTTTTGGGACATTTTCCAAGGGAATAATGGATGGATCTTAATGAAAAAATTAAATAGATTATGGCATCGTATTTAGGGGGCTCATACTCTATGAGTGCGAGCAATTCGGTGTGGCTTGATTGAATTTAAGGGGACTGTTGGGCCTTGGCAGAGGTATGCACCTGACGAACAGTTAAAACAATAACAGTGAGTTATACATGGCCATCATTTATTTATTCATTTCATAGGCAGCGAAAAATATACAATTTAAAAGTCAAGCTCCAGCAAAAAGTCTCTATGCTTAGTCAACAAGCCAGCTAGCGTGGTAGTTTCCGTCTGCCATCTGCAGAACCGGTACGAGTACATTAAGTTTATGTAGCTACAGCCGGAGTCATGTGTCACAAACAGCTCTGTCACCTGATTGCATCAACAACCGATATTCAAATCCCACTAGAAATTTTGTCAAGGTAGCATCGGAACACGTCTAAAAAGATGATTGCATAACATTTTAAGCATCTAGTTGATTATTTTTTTAACTAAGAAGTGTACATTTTGTGATCACATTGTGTTTGTGAATTTGCGGTTAAAAAATGTGAGACAAGCAGCAAATCGTGCTTTTGTTTGATTTTCCAGCCTCGAGAACTGTTTCATTTCATGACTGGGGCCGTAAGCAAAATGCAGTCCACGAGAAATACATAGATACATACCAGACAGTCTCCTGCACAGCAAAAAAAAAATCATTGCAACAGGTTTTTTTTTTCTCTTTTGATGGCAATAATAGTAATAATAACAACATCAACATTGTATGCTTTTTTTTCTTTCTTAGATTTGGATTTTCAACAGGTTTTTAATTTCACATTCATGTGGTCTGTAAAATGTAAACGAATGAGAGGAATCTCCCTGCATTTGGATGCACGGAGGTTACAATTCGTACCAGCAACAGCTGGCGAGAAATAGTCTTTATTTATACACCAAGAATAACAAGAGAGAGTTCAGACATTAAATGATGATCGGAACCATGTTTTATACTTTTACATAATGTAATATTCAAACAGGATGTCTATACAGAGCTAAGTGACGGTATATTTATGCTCACTCTGCATTGCTGAACAGAAGGATTTAACCCTCCTGGTGTCCTCTTTATGTTCTGTGCTACAAAAAAACCCCACCAAACAGTTATATAAAATATTGTTGCGTTTTCAGTTTTAACAGTGACAGTTAAGCACAAAGAGCCTGCGTTATAGGACGTCTTTATAAAGGTGGAATATGTCGAGGCCAGTGTCCTTGATGCTCCGGCCATTTTCCTACAGGAAGTCTGCCAGGTTGTACGAAAGATGACCAGTATTCATAAAGCTATCTCAGAACAGCGTAAAAAAGAAAGAATTCATGGTGCAGACAAAAAAAATAACATGGCAACATATTTGTTAACAGTTTAATGATAAAACCCTTTCTTTAAATCTGATGGCCCTCCAAAATTTGAGCTGAGAGAAAATTTGGGGATTTGCAGTTACTATAATTTGCTATATAGGAAAAAATATTTAGGATTATAGGAGTTGAAGTCAATTAAAATTATTTTCGATATCACAGCATCTTGGTGTGCACTATTGTGCTTATGGCATGGCAACGTCGATTGTGGTCAGGTCATCATCGATATTTTCTTTTTTTGTGGTCATCTTCACCCGTCATGGTTGAATTAGTTTCACCAGAGATTTTAGCTAGAAGAACTAGTACTGCTGCTATTAACAAGTACTGTTGCTATGTAAACCTTTAGTTTAATACACCTTGAGTGCTTATTTAGAACACTTTTTTAATGTCTTTTGGAAGTCTTTGTGTGTGTGTGTGTGTGTGTGTGTGTGTGTGTGTGTATATATATATAGCCAGCGCCAGGATTTTTTCACTGCTATTGCTTAGTGGTTGCTATAAGACAGCATGGTGTTGCACCAAGCTACCCCCTGGCGCCGCCCATGGAGCAGAGTAACAGCAAATTAAACTTTAAAGATTTAAACTTGCGCCTGTCGCCATTGTGGACTCCAATTCCTTATGTGGCCAACACGGTGAACTTAGAGAAATACTATGGGATCCGCTACCAAGTAATCGATGGGGGGATACAATATGTGTATTGTACCCAGGGCTGTAGAAAGTGTTTCCCCAGCCACCCGACCTACACTAGTGACGTCTTCTTATAATGGGATTTGTTTACTGTTGTTCTCATGGTGGACCTTAAAGTCACTTGGTGTAAAGGTGCGCTCAAATTACAGATGATCACTTTGAAACCTCTTTGTTTCCCCTGTTATTAGAGTAATCACATTATAAAAGGCCACAGAGGCAGACGGCTCCTAAATGTCATCATAAAGTTAGTGATAATTTACTCTGAGCACACCACAGAGTGTTATTGGGTTATAAAACAACCAATTATCACAGGTTAAAAAACTCTTTTTATGCTGTTTTGTAATTTCCTCCAAATCCCTAAAATTCCAACAGAAATAATTATACCAGATTTAACTGACATTTTAGTGAGTGTTAGCCATTAATGAAGTAGGCTGGTTAAATCTTTAAGGATATAGAAAGCTATTTTCTTTAGAAATTCCCAACAAGTCCTCCATTGTGGGGCTTTATTTTATATACCAACGCATGGTTGATAAGCTTGTAAATGGTAAAGGTGATGGTTAGGGTCACATGGCAGAGAATCAGCACGATAACTTTACAGAATATAAAGCAAATCCATTGAAATATACAAACTTAAAGGACTTCCCAGGTCTATGGTTTTCTATCGCTGACCTCTAGCGGCCCTGTACATAACTACCGCCAGTGGTCTGCCGTCTTTAGAAGGTCGTAATAAGCTTCTTGAAAAACGGAGGACAGTCTCGAAATTCCAACAAACAATTAAATTTTACTCTGGCCTGATGAGTTCTCTTCTCAGAGGCTTTATGAATACGGTCCTGGACTAGTAAAAACTTACAGCAAAGCACCAGTATGAACTAGAACACGTTTTGTCCAGCCAGAGAGCGAGCTTCAGTAACACACTTCACTTGATATTTAAGGCAATGTAAGTTCATAGAATTGTTCCTCACAAACAAAAGAACACAACTTTAGGAAAATTAAGAAAATTAATTATTTGTGCTGCAAAGAGTAGCTGCATCAAAAATATTAGATTGTAAAGACAGAAAAAAAAATATATATATATACAAAAGCAGCACAGCAAAACTTAACTGTGTGGAATCAACTTGCTCTCTTGAAACTGATCCTGTTAATGTAAAAATTAAGTGAAAATACATTTAAAAACAACTCAAAGTACAGAGAGCTTAACCAAGTGAACCACGAAAGTAACAAGAGACACACATTTACACACAAAATTAAAGGGGATACCAACCCCATAACAGAATCCACATGTAAATTCTAAAAGACTGGACAGTTAAACAATCAACTACATCACTGACACTGCAGCCAAATTCAGCAAACCATCAGAAAAGTGTGTAACTGCACTGTAACTTTCATTTTTTAATTTAATTTTATGTTCCTTATAGCAAACCTCAAAAAGCTAAACCCAGAAAGTGAGGTCTGATATTCTTTTCTTTTTTTGATTTGAAAACAAAATAGTTATATAAAGATTTATTTAATTTAGGCATTGAATCATAAAACGAACCAACTTTTCCCCATACAATTGGGTGACTGACTCAACTTTAAAAAATGATTGAACTTTTGCTGTATTGTCTGCTTGTAAAACTACTGTACCTTGTCTTTTATTATTGATATCTTTATCTAAAGGTTTTACCAAAGTGGGATTCGATCGTTGTTTGCAATGAACAGTGCAACAAAAAGAGTAAAAAGGAATTCTAACATTATTATTATGATTATTAATAATCATAATAATACCTGTTACAATTTGGATCTTCACAGTATCCCCTATATAAAAACACTATAACTATAACTACAACCAAGTAAAAGCTCAATTTACATTTGTTACTGTTAGATGTGTTTATGGGACAGATTTCCAGTCAACAGAAATATGTCATATTTAATTTTTTGCATGATTTAGCATTTTTGAGAATTGTTCTATTTTTTGTCAGTTTGAGTGCCACCTAGGTATCATATTGACAGACTCCATGTCATCATTGATGCTGTCAGTACAATTTCCAAAACTGTCCAGGTCCCCTGAGAATACGATACTAGGGATTTCTGTTCCAGGGTTGATTTCCACCTTAAGACACTAAGAAGAGAGAGAGAGCCCCTTTGTCCCTTGGAGTGGGGTCAGAGCACACTGACCCCGTCCTCCTGCTTTGCCACTGTGGTTCTGGGAGTTGAAATTGCTCCCCTGTTTAACACCCCTACCCTTACCCAGCCCAATGTACAGCACATATCCCCACCTTAGAATATCTCAAACCCAGAGTTCACCACAAGCACTCCCAAACCCCAATCCTCAACCCCAAACCCAATCAGGTTCACCATGGATTCCCAAAAACCCAACAAGCGCTACCCACCTGGAAAAAAATAACTCAACCAGTCATGTCATTTTGCAAACATCTGTGATTATGCAGTTTAATGTTTAGTGGTCTCTTGTGTGAAAACCCCAAGTTGTGTCAACCCATACATCCATCCCAACCCTCTTCCTAACCCAGACTTTGTCGCTCTCTATAAAACGTCCACAAGACTTCCTACCCAGCTACCATCCAAAATGACTATGGCCACCAGAGGTCACCTTACAATAAAAACAACTATGGGTCATAATAAGCTGCTAGGTTGGACGACCCTACAGGCTTGTTTTTTTCAAAGAGGAGAGTCTCATTAATGTATTTTTTTAGCTAACTGCTGGAGTGTTGGCTCAGCTGGCCAGCGAGAGCTCAAAGGGCCATACCATATCTACAGATAGTTTTACACTGCTATAATGTTTTGGGTAATGTGTATTTCTTGATCATGTTTTAAATAGGTTTTTACAAGAGATGTTGTGTTCAACGGTACAATCACAGATGTGTGGTAAATACAGTCTGATAAGCATGTCTCAATGTGCCAATACTCAAACTATAATTTTTAAAAATCGTTATTTTATTTAAGGAGACCAAATTCACGACCAATAATCAATTTATTATCTGACAAATTATGCCGTCCAGGTGTTTTGTAAGGCATCCTCTGTTGCCTAAGTGCTTGAAACAAATATTTAAAACAGCTTTTAGAATTCATAAAAAAAAATGTTTATGGAAAACTTTTAAAAGTTCTTGTAACTTGAAACAGGTGGATCTACGTTTGGATACTGTCTAATTAAAATTTCATGTATAGACCCACTACAAACTGGCAAGCAGCAGAGAGGGGTTAATACCCATGCTGGGCCTTGCCCCCCAACCTGATTCTCTTGTTTGTTTGCATTTCTTTCAGGTTACAATCTCACAAGCTATCGACCTCCCCACCCCCAACCATCCCCACCCACGCCAAACCAAACTCTAAACTTCAACACCCCACAGGTGGTCCTAGAAACTTTTCAAAAATCAAAAAGAACAAAACTCTAAGAAACATGTTTTAGGAAAGATTTCTTAGGACTATTTTGCTTCAGGACAGATTGGGAAATGTTGCTCCAATGAGAAATAGCATTCATGTGGCCCATTCTGGGTCGATACACAGTTTCAAGAAATGTAGCTTGTCGCACTTTTTTTTTCTTCCTTATGCCAGCTATTTTTTGCCAATATTACATCCAACTTCTTGTCTACATTTGTAAACATCACATTGCATTTTCTTGTGCCCATTGTATTCCAAAAATGGGCTCAGCAGCAAATTACCATTATGATAACCCATTTTCAAAGTGCCTATCACAATAAGACTCCATCATTTAATTGTCCACAGCTTCCCACCACAGATGATACAAAGTTCTTCAGACCAAAACATTGACTGATAAAGACACTATAGACTGTAGTGAAACGACTGACCATCCACTTCACAATTCAGGAATGCTTTACTTTAACTTGGCAAGTCTTATGTTTGTAGTCCTTACCACCAGATAGCCACGATCCAATGCTTCCAACGTTGTTTACAGTCTTTCTACAAGCACCAACGTACCCCATGGTGGTTTCAGAGATTTGGTATGAGCAGGTCCCTCAATGAATCCCTTAGTGTTAAGAAGTTTTATTCACATGTCTTACTCCAACCTCTGCGTTCTCAGCGCAATCTGGGATCTTTTTAGAGCTGGAGAAACTGGCCAGGGGATCTAATTTCTGTTTAAGAGGCTTTTGTTTTTGGAGCTGCAATACTAGATAATGCTTTCACCTCTTGTGTTTACATTCACCAAGACAGCCTGATCCTTAAGAAAGTCTTGAGGTTTCCCCTACTCTGTAGTTCCATTCAAAAACATTTTGCCACGTCAGTGACCATATTTGTCTAAGATCCAGGATCCACAATGTGTTTAACCACTTCCATATCTGGCACTACGTATTTTGTACCCAGATGTCCACCACCCTTCCAACCCAAGCTTTCAATGTATCCCATTTCCCTATTGTCACCCAAATGAGCGCTCTGTGGGTCCTGTTTGTCTTCCACATACTTATTAAATTCTTTTCCTTTCGATGCCATCCTCCTCATCTCCCTCCCCCCCGCCCCAGGCAAGTCTTCTAGTTGGGGGACGGGAGGGCTCGTGGCGCTAGAGAGCTGTAATCTGAGTTAATTCTGTGTTGGAGTTCCCTGCTCCCTGGATCTCTCGCCTCTGTGGGGGGTCTACCCCCACTAAAGGAAGCTCCACGCCTAGTCATGCGGGATTTGGCGTCCCTCCCCCATGACCCCCACCATCTCCGGCCTTGCAGCTGTAGGCCGCTGCCACCTCCCTGGCAATGCTTCTCATCCTGCCTGACTGCTGGGTGTCGAGGCGGAATGGTGATGGGTTGCAGAACTCACGGAAGCAACGCTTGAAGTTCTCATCCAGGAAGGCATAGAGAACAGGATTCAAGCTGCTGTTGACATAGCCCAGCGCAATGCAGAAGTGCATCAGGACCAGTGTGAACAAGCTACTCAGGTTGAAGCCCAGCGACTGAGCCAGGACCATTATCTGGATGGGTGTCCAGCAGACGACAAATGCTGCCACTACCACCAGGACCATCCTGGTGATGCGTCGCAGGTTGCGGTCCTTTTCCTTGGAACCAGACAGGATGCGAACACTGCGTAGGCGCTTGACCATCAGGCTGTAGCAGATGCTGATGATAGCTACAGGGATGAGGAAGGAAAAGAGGAAGACACAGGTGCCGAACACAGATTCCCAGTGACTCCTTGGTTCAGGTAACACCACGATGCATTCAACACCTAGATGTATTTGAAAAGAAGAAGAGAAGAAGAAAATAGAAGGAAAAGTTAAGCTATATCATGAATAGGGATTGGATGAGTGGTTAGGGCAAAACCTAGTACAGCAATACAGTAGGTCCAGGATGTATTAGCCTCAGTTAAAGCCTGAAAGCAGGGCAAATATGCTGGTCTTACTGTTTAGAAGCAGAAAAAATATGATCAATCATATGAATCGAGCTGTTTCTTGAACAAAAAGCATCGGGAGAAACAGTCCCGTCCTTGCGGTGTCTCAGTTTGAGCCCTGTGTATCGCTGAAATGAGCAAAGCCCTGATGAGTCCTTCGATGAACTGGCAACTTGCCTGTTGGCTACAGTATCAAATTAAAAAACCAGCGCTTTAAGCATGTCTGGATGCACAGAAAGAACATGAATAACAGTTTTCTAATATGACCAAGGTGCTTTTCCAAAAATAAAATCACTATCATTAACACGTGATGCAATTAAACTGGGATACAAACTGTATTAAAGGGAACAATGTGGATGGTTGCTGAATACTAATGTATTTATTATAAATGCAAATTACCAATGCAGATTAGACAGTGATGCTAATAACAGAAGACCGGCACATAGAACAGAGGAAATAAAAAAAGAAAAATCAGCATCTATAATTGAAACATGACAAGAGGCATAAAGGAGAGTATGAAAGGATAAATAAACAATGACAGGGGAGTCTGTATTCACAGGGAGGCCGGGTTAATCAGTCTAAATCATATTGCATTCAGCGGATAAAGAAGGAGAAGGAAGATAAATGTGTTGGGCGTATAGAGGACAATGACAAAGACAATGAAAGATGACTAGAGATTTTTAGTAGAAGCAAAGTTTAAATTTTAAATAAAAAAAAGAAAATTTGTAAATCTTGTGCAGGGGAGATTTATTTAAATGATTTCAATGAAATCAAACAAAAAGTATCTGCACCTAGAGGATATCCTGATATAAGAATTTGATGAACAGCCAGAATTCATATTTGTTCACAAACACACGCGTTTTCAGACGACATCACAGTTGGGAACAGCACGCAGTCCACGTGAAAACACCGTGTTTCCTCAAATGGAAGTCAGGTTTGGCGTTTCACTTAAAGTGGAAAAACTGCTTAACATGCAGGCAGCAATGATTAACAAAATCAATCCAGAGAAAATGCTAAATTGACTAAACAGCAGCCAATATGCAGAGATTCATGGCATATCCAAGAGGCGCTGTGTTTACTGATGAGCTGGTGAGATTTCTGGGAATTGATATCACTTAAAATTTCACCTTATCCTCAGTCATGTTGATGGCAGTTTCTATCTGTAATAAGATGGTCAGTCAAACCGTCTGACAAAGGTAAAAGAAGAAAAACATCATATGATAACAGCTTTATTAAATTGGAAACAAAGTGAGTGCACTTAAAAACACTAAACATTCAAGGGAAAAGGTTTGTTCTTTTCATCCTTTGTCAACATGAAGGACTTAAACTAATTTAGTTGTTTATGATAAAGCTGACATGACACCACCTGCAGGTCTCTGAAGTGAGTGGAGATTAGAGATAATTTTTTGATTATTTCTTATTTATCAATTTATTTTTCCAAATCCAGACTCTGTATTGCAAGGGCAAGAAATCAATCTGATTTAACGTTTAAGTGAGTGTAACAAGGCAATAAAGTTTAACAGGAATTCGGAGAACGCTTTCAGCCATGAAGACATTAGCACTTTTTGTGTGCCTCCTAGTGATTCTGAT
Organism: Scophthalmus maximus; assembly: GCF_022379125.1. NCBI lineage: Eukaryota > Metazoa > Chordata > Actinopteri > Pleuronectiformes > Scophthalmidae > Scophthalmus > Scophthalmus maximus. Next base: position 6,022,444 of record NC_061517.1, read on the forward strand.
TACAATAATCATGTTCTACCAAGGGTGTTTTTAATAAAGTTGTGAAATTTTGCAGTTTCCCCGAGTAAACACAGCTTCAGAGGAATTGTTTTGTCCCTGTATAAGTGGCACCACTTTATAGTTTAAAGACCTTTAAAAACATCATTTTCTTATTTAAGATTATATTACCATATTTTTGAAACATTAAATGATTAATCAAGTTTCAATATTTCCTCCGCCAAAGTCACAAATGCATAATCAAAATGACGTGTTATTTTTTTGAACGAAATCCCTAAACTGTGTTTGCTTTCACACACACGCTCACACACGCTCACACAAGCACACACGCATGATAATAAACTACATAAATAAAGCCAGATGAAACAAACAGGAATAGGAACTGTTGAGGAAAAATGTTGATCCATCGTTCCATTTGGTCGATTCTTTTATCCAATGCCTCCCGCAGGGGCACGAGTGCACACAATTTATATTGTGTGGGTGCCCCCAGTAAAAATGGAAGCCGTAGCCCCGGCTCCATTACAGCCACACTCCGGCCATTGATCAGAAACACAGTAAAAGTCTGTGCGAAAGGACGAGCGCAGTAATAACATACTTGACAGGGCTGTGCAGTTTATGCGTTTCATAAAAATGCCTGTAGATGCATTTTTGCTCCCCGAGGGAGAGGGTGGTAGAAGTGGAGCACCAGGTAAACCTTCAAGGAAAAAATACAAGCGGATAAAATAATGGCATTGATCCCTATAGGGAAATAATTCCTCTTCATGGAGGGTCAGAGGTCAAACGAAAAACAGCATACGTGTTGCGAGAGGTGAGCATCCACAAAGCTCAACGTACAGTTTTGTCCCCTGGTGTGTAATGGAACATCGCAGCCTTATCGCCTCGCTAACGTTGACTGTAGATGATCTTCTCATTCCTGCCTCGATCTCTTCTTCTCCTTCTCACCTGTCTTCATCGTGCTGAAACTGCCTCCACCTGCGTCTTGCCCTCTATTTTTCAAACGGCACTGGCACTTCTGACGGCGAACCTTCTCGGATTTATTATCTGCGATTTCATCCTCATTCTGCTCACGGACTCAGCTTATTGGCACACTGACACACAGCTGAACATTCAGACCCCAACAACTGCAGCTTCAGCTTCTTAATAGACTGACACACGTGCCGGCTCTGGTCAAACTCCCAACTGCGTTTTTCTGTCTTCAGACAACTACGTTATGTCCCACCCCAACAAACATCCAATTATAATAGGATTTTCAAATGAACCATACAATTTCATGAATATGGGGGTTTCTTTATTTCAAAGGCACGTGGAGGAGGAAAAGTGTCTAAATAGGTTAATACTCCCGTAATATATATATATATATATATATATACAAGACTATTTTGGAAATCTCATTTTGAAGAAATCACCCTGCGACACTGAACCATCTTTGTTTTGTCTTTGACAATCTGAATCCACATTTGAGTGGACACACATTTAGCTACAGCCCCATTCTTCATCTTGGTCCTATTCCAAAATGCCAACACATAACAGACACAGACACGTGTACATTCATGAAAAGTCGGTGCGCTGAGTGAGTACTGTACGTGCATCTGTCAGTATGTCGACAGGACACAGATATTTCTGTCTCCCCGAGGGGCCGGTGTCTGATGGGTGGAACTCTCAGAGAGGGAATGCGATGCCGCTCAAGTTAAGTATTTCTGAAACATCGTGCTCCGAAACAACGAAAGGTCGAGCCGCAGTCACTTGATAGCTGTTAGCAACAATCGCTCAACGGCCGCTTTCCAAATACCGCACCCTTTGAAATGTCAATTGGATTTGGACTTTTACTTCCCTCCGTTTCCACATAAACCAGTATTGTCGTACCTTTAAATCATGCTCTGCAATAGCATTCGCACTGGGAGCCAATCGCGCTGGGAGCCAATCCCGGCTGACGCTGGGCGAGAGGAGGGGTCGGCCCTGGTCAGGTCATTAGTCCATCGCAAGACACCAGCATTAATTCAAGGTTTGGCGTCAAACAAGCTCACACCGTCGCGCCGGAGGAGCAAAGGGAATGTTCAACTCACAGCTCTGCTCAGGTCAGGCAACCTTGTTCTTCGCCGTATTATAATCTCAGCATCCATTTTTTCAGAAAACTTCTGCAACTCTTCTACACTGCAGTGCTTGTCACTGTGCCCACCATACTCTATAAATCCAATGTATTATTATTATTATACATTATCTCTGCGTCCACACCAAGAACAGGACTGGTGCAGTCCTGTAAGAGCAGGGGTTTCACTTTTTAGATCTTGCAGAAATATTTTTATATTTGTATTCATGTGTTATTATCACTTACGGTAGGCTAGGGAAAGATTGGTGTCTTTTGCAACGACTTCAGACACAACCTTTATTTAAATTCGATGTCCCCGAAAACTCATTTTGAATATTGTTGCTGAGACCAGATGCCAGTAAACCCGCTAAGCCTCAGGTTCTGTCTCAGGTTTTTCCATTCGTGATATCATCCGTGGAACCTGCCTCCATTTAATGGCGAAAAGTTGCTCTTTCACTACTGGTTCTTTCCATTTCTCGGCATTTTTTCTCCTCTTTAACTATTCAATGTTTCTCTCTCTTACTGTTTCCAAATGACGCAGAGGGAAAAGATCAAGTCCCACTCTGTTTCCACTTTCTTTCTTCATCTCAGCACATCATGTCACACATACTCTCCTTCTGTTCTTTTGTACATATAAAGAAGAATCTTTGTCCAGCCCTGGCTTCCATTTCACAGTTGATGACCCCCCCCCCCCCCTTACTTTCATCATTTATCACCTCTTTCCCCTCTATTGCTTTTTGCCAACCTCTTTCTTCTTCTTTACCTCCAGCGAGGGTATTGTCTGTATTTTTCCTCTTTGCTTTCATTGCTCCTCTCATCTATTTCCTTTCCTCAACTTAACCCTCTCTTATTTGCCTCACTGCTCGATCGGAGCTGTTATTTTTTTCTTTTCGTCCGTGTTGCTTTAACCTCTTTCTTTGATTTCTTCACATCCTCGCGCGGTTGTCCGCTTTCCCGCCTTTTTTCCTATGAAGTCCCGGGAGGCAAGTCAATGTGTTTGTTACCAGGATCATTTAGAAAATGTTGTTTTTTTTTCTATCCGGTGGTAACAAGTAATTTTCCGCCTGCCAAAGCTCTGAGAAGAAATAAAACATAAAAGAAAAAAAAAAAAAAGATCCATATTGCATGTTTTTTAATAGATCCTAAAATGATGTTTGTACATTTGCCTCCAAGGGCTTTGGCAGGTGGGAAAAAAAATCGGGCAGAACGCCAGAAAGGTTATTAAAAAATAAATATATAAAAGAATGAAAATAGCAAGTCAAGATATTAAAAAAAAACCTTAGTGTGTGGTAAAAGTCCTGTATTTGATTATTCATCCAACACGACCACGTCTTCCTAAAGCCTCTCCGAAGAAAACGTGAATTCTAATATTCCTTTTTAACGCACACACAATGACAGGTTGCAACAACCAAGAGAGGATTTGTTTTCCACTCATTTTCACACGTGAAGGAAAAAAAAGACCCTTAGAAGAGTTACCCTTGCTCTTTTGTCTCTGCTCACTCGCTTCCTTCTCTCACAATGTGTGATTCCCTTCTTCACCTTTCTTCATTCTGTTTCTTTAAAGACAAAAAAAATCCAACTGGCTTTTCTCAAGCGTTTGCATGGGATGTTTTCTTCCCTCTCACAGATAATCTCCTCTGCCCTTTCCCTTTCTCACTCATCATTTGGTCGTTTCCTGTCAGTTTTTTTTCCCCCACTACACCTTCCGTCTGAGGACAATACCCGTGATTATTACAGTGATTTGAGAACCTGCTGAGCTCCTTCCTGGACACTTGAAAGCTTTTTAACTCTGTAAAAAAAAAACAAAAAAAAAAACAGGCACCTCAGAGGCTCCTTGCGTCGCATCGTCCACGTGCACATGTTCACAGATTTTACCTTCAGCAGATTATTTGGCATATTTATATATTTTATCATTATCATAGAGAATAAGTGGGATGTAATTGGATATGATAATACATTTCCACTAGTCAAATCATGTGCAATCACCGGAGCCTCACCATGGCTCATTTCTTCAAATCCGTTTACTTATATCTGTGATTGCATGGATTACTGATAAAGCAACATGGTACATGAAATCATGTCACATATCATTAGCCTTGCTTTGATAACGAGAACACTTTAAAAAAATACAAGGTGACCCGAGATTAACGCGTCAAAACCTTCACTGGAGAATTAGGGCCGGCCCTAAACTGCGGGAGGTCCCGTGTTTTCATGATCGTGACGGACAGCCGGTGAAACAGTTTTCTGCCACAACCCCTGAGCCATTATTCCATTAAGAAACTCGTGTCAACACACAAACTGCTTCTCCATAATCTCCTTTATTTTCCTTATTAATCTTAATCTCTAAATTCTTTCTTTGGCCTATTCGACCGACAGAAGGTACATTTGAAGACATCGTTTGGGGCTCTAGGATTTGTCATTGGACGCATGAAAGACAACTAGGCTGTGAACGTGAGGCCAAGACAAACCCAGTCCACAACTTTTTACAATCAGGATGTGGCCTGGCTTCTTCGGCCCGTCGAGCGTTGAGATCATTGTGTGCACAAGGTCGCGGCGTCTCGACGATTTCGGTCTTTGTGGCCGGTGTCCGTCTCTTTTGGACATTAAGACTACATTCTGCCTCGGGGCTCGTTCTCCCCGTAAATTAGTCAAAAAAGAGATCTCCATCAGCCTCCACCGTTTATTCTCCCGCCTCCCGTCTGAGAGCTTGAGTGCAGGAACTGAGCCGGAAGGGGGGGGGGTTGCGTTCGGGTCTTTAACTCATGTTTCGGACTCATGCTTGTTTACCTGCTGCTGCTGCTGCTTCGAGCTGACAAATGGACTGTGGCAACCGCAGACTTATGTAACCCGTGAAAGTGTGTGTGAGTAAAGTGACGTTATATGACAGTGTGTCGTCCTGTATATGTGCCATTTGTGTCTTTACAGCTCATCTCCCACTGCAGCTTCAGGCAAACCATGGAGGGGGAAAGGATCATATGCAAAACTGACAGGAGGCAGTGAGAGAGAGAGAGTGAGTGAGTGAGTGAGTGAGTGAGTGAGTGAGTGAGTGTGTGTGTGTGTGTGTGTGTGTGTGTGTGTGTGTGTGTGTGTGTGTGTGTGTGTGTGTGTGTGTGTGTGTGTGTGTGTGTGTGTGTGTGTGTGTGTGTGTGTGTGTGTGTGTGTGTGTGTGTGTGTGTGTGTGTGTGTGTGTGTGTGTTCGGTTACAGGCTTCTCCACAAGTTGGCCCGTGTGAGAAGGTCTCTGCCATGCGTGTGCATCCCGTGTGCGTCTCCCTGGGCACGTCTCCTTTCATTATATGTGCATTCTGAGTTAGTGTGTGTCTATCCTCAGGCGACGCAGCGGGCTTCAGGCACAAACCCAGCGCACACGCACACGTTATAGAATGGTACTTTTCACTATGGCCGTCTCCTGTAAGCGCTCTCTTCCATCACACTTTATTTTCTTGCAGTTCATTTCTACTCACGCCGCAGCAGATAAACTCAAACCCTTGAACGGAGAGACTGTTAAACTGTGATACAAAGTATAATTACTGAAGATGGAGGATCAACTCCACAGTGTAAAGATGCCCAGTTGATGCAGAATCATTGCCATTTAAACACGACAGTTAGGTGTTTGACGACAGTCTTTCTTCTCCTTTATGTTTTTTTTTACCATTCAAGTGTCTTAGAGACTATAATGTGGCACTTTGTGCTAATGTTGGGAGGGAGTGGTTAAAAGAACAAAGCAGTGACGAGGTTCCGCTGGTTAAAACCTTACCCCCGGATACAGGATAGTGTATGAATGCGATTGGCTGTCACTCCTGGTCGCCACACAGCTCCTGAATGAACCTGTGATTGTGAGGCATTAATAAAACATTTTGAAGCCAATCAGGCCTGATTCACTGCTCTGCCTGAACCGGCGCTAGTCGCTCCAGTGACATTACAAAACACAATCTGTACTTTCTACACTCACACTTTAACCACTCTGCATCCATTGTGCAATGGAGCGACCCGAGCTCCCCGAAAGTGAAGCCAAAGCGTTTTTTGATGGACGCGTGTGTGTTATATAACACCGACGAAATATACGATCATATTTTCTCCCAACAGTCTCATTAAAACTAATTAACTGGCAATGTGTCTTCGTCGAACCAAAGTGATGCTATGTGACACACCTAATTATCCTGCACGTTGTCGCTGTGTTTGCAAAAAAAAAAGTAGCTCATGAAATATATTCCATGCCATCACAGGTGGTGATGAGGCGTGGCGACATTAATGATGCATTGTTACTATGACGACACCATTAAGATAGCCATTTGCCTCTGTCATTACTCCTTCATCAAAGCTTTTACCTACCACAGCTTGGAGGTTGTTAAAACTAAGAGCAAAGACGAAGCAAAAGGGGAATGAACCTCGGCGTGCAATCTAAAGCCAGTGAGGGAAAATGGGAACAACTGCCGAGTCTCGTTCGTCCACTTCAACTATACGAAGGAGGCAGAATTCCATTATAATCCAAGAGTTTACATGAATAAATAGGTGCTTACATGGCCGTACAGTAATCCTCTTGCCTGGTTGGTGGAGATAGTCCATCAGTGTGCACCTCGTTTGTTTTTTCTTCCCCGTGCTCATTTCCTCTCCTCTGATAACTCTTGGCTCAGTCTCAGTGCTTTGTGCGCTCATTACACGGGTGCGGGTGGTTCTGGACCAGTACAGCGGGCGGTGGAAGTGGACAATAATATATATACACACACATATATATACATACACACATATATATACATACACACACATATATATACATATATATGTGTATTTATATACACATACATATATATACATATATATGTGTATATATATACACATATATATATACACATATATATACATATATATGTGTATATATATACACATATATATATACACACATACATATATATACACATATATATACACACACATATATATATACATATATACATATATACACATATATATACACACACATATATATATATATATACATATATACACATATATACACACACACATATATATATATACACACATATATACACACACATATATATATACATATATACATATACACACATATATACACACACATATATATATACATATATACATATACACACATATATACACACACATATATATACATATATACATATATACATATACACACATATATACACACACATATATATATATATACATATATACATATACACACATATATACACACACATATATATATATATATACATATATACATATACACACATATATACACACACATATATACACACACACACACATATATACACACACACACACATATATACACACACACACACACACACACACACACACACACACACATATATATATATATATATATATATATATATATATATATATATATAATCAGCCGACGTCTCGGTATCGGAAAGCTTGTACTCCCTAATATCGATATCCGCATCGCCCCTTCCTCCCCAAAAGAAATCCATATCGGTCGGGCTCTAATAATTACTAGTCTCAAAGCAAAGCTAATGCTGCTGCAGTCGCTGCATACTGCAGCACTAACGCGCATCTCTGCAACGGCACGGACGTGCTGCTAGGAAACACACAGTGACATATTTTTCTTCTCTAGTTTTACGGTTGGATTGGTCAGAGCAACTATTAGTGACAGTGGGGTGGCTGCTGATTACCGCCTCCTTCCTGCCACTGTGTCCTTGGGCAAGGCTTTTGACCCCAATTACTGAGAGGGCCGCGCCGTGAATTTTCCCTGCAGCTGTCAGGTTATGAAGCCGCTCGATCCCCCTCCGTTTGTTTAGAGGAGACAGGGAGAGGAGCAGAGACGGGAGGAACAGTAGTGGAGAGCAGAGTAAACCTGAATGTCAATGTGTTATACACACGGCAGTCACGTAGAAGAACGCAGGGGATAAACACACGGCCACAGGAAGATACGAACAAGGCCAAACGACAATCAATGCACGTGATTGTCTAGTTCTTATGATAGAAATGGAAAAGGAAAAAAAAAGGAATTGGAATGATTACCTCAAACCTAAAAAAATCTACAGAACATATTTCAACTAAATTTCCCAGCTAGGGATCAATAAAGTACCTATCTTATCGTATCTACTCTAAACTTGGAAGGATGGGACATGGGCCAAGAAAGAACCCATTAAATGTTAGCATGGCTCCGGGCAAAGGGGAGGAAATATTGTTTCATCACTTTCTTTAACATAGTGAGGTGGTTTTTAAAAAAACAAACAATTTTATCATTAATTTTCATCCAGGGATTATAAATGTGAACAATTTGGTGCAGAACCGGAGACAAGAACTTGAATGAAATAAGAATGAAATGCAGATTTGAATGAAATGTACATTTTAAAAAACGAGATTAAGATGAGACTCAAATGAATGAGACAGACAAGGACAAGATGAGGACGACATTAGTCGGGATGAAATTCGAGCCATGAGACAGAAAGAGGAGAAAGGAGGAAGACACGAGCAAACAGAGAAGCTGACACTTGAGAGCAGAGAGAACTCCTAGTGCAGATGTAGCTCAGCTGTAGAGTAGACTAATAAAAATGATTATAGGATTAGGACGAAGCTGCAGGCTGCGAGTGGATCAATATCTAACCACTAGGCCTTCTGTTCCCCTACTCGCTACAACATTTCACTCGAATTAACTTCAAAAAAAGAAAAGAAAAAAAGCCTGGATAATAACTGTGCTATGTGTGGGCATGTGTCTGGAAAATCGCAGACTGTTTCAGCTCGCTGCTCGACTAGTGCGTCTTCCAAATCCGCACGATTGACTTTTGTTTTTAATTGCCGCCATTTTCCAAAAGCCACATTGCACATTGATTTGTGACCAACGAGTAAAAAGACAATAATTACAAGCAGGAGAAATAAGTATCAGGAGAGAGGCTTGAGCCAAATTGGCTTCGGAGGACGGGTGTAGTAGGAGGTCAGATCAACAGATCCGGAAGCAGCGGCAGAACCTTTCTTCAGGGCTGTGGATGGAAGAAAAAGACCTGATCTCTGCGGTGTCAATTGGCTGGTCTGTATGCTACAACAAAGAGACATACTGTAGTCAGTGCAGCTGGTGAAAGAACTTAGAAAGAAGTTTGTCGTTGGTAGGGTAGAAGGAAGAGAACACTTAGAGGGGCCCAAGATAGAACCCTGAGGGATCCCAATTAGGTAGAGCAGAACTTCACTGTGACAAAAACAATTTGCCAAATATGAACTTAATATATGTATATATATATTTTTTATATATATATATTTCCCCCCAGATTAACGATAAAGATGTTGGACACTTTTCCCCCCTATGTTTTTTTTATTTTTTATCTTTTAACATTAGGTCAAGTTCTGGTTATATTTACCTTTTTCACTCTCATCAGACGGTTTTAGTCCATGATTTATTTCTCTCTCTCTCTCTCTGGAGAGAGAGAGAGAGAGAGCTTTTTTGGATCTTACTTTTTAAAACCCAATACACCAACACCAATAGCTCAACCTACCGAGCAGATTTGCATTTTTGCATTTTTCATCGGTTGGTCAAAATCTAAAAGGGGACGACAACATTTGAAGGGGTTTTCATGTTTAAAACATTCAAGTCATTCTCTTGCCTAGCTTTACCTAAACATGCAGTAAAAAAGGAAAGTCACTGTCATAACACAAATGAATAAGATAGCTACCCAATAAGTGTGTTAAAACTGCAGCTGGTGGACTTTTTTGTTCCAAAACAGACACAAGGCGGCAAATGTCAGCAGCTGCTGAAGAAATGTTGAGTTACGAGTCTATATGAACAACACTGTTTACCCACCGATGACATGTTATGGTCATTTTCTGCTTTGGGCATCCATAAATCTCACGTGTTGTTGCCACTTTAAGGGTATATGAATATCTGTAAACGTGGAAACTGAGACGTTTTTGACCTTTTTTAGGCAGAGAGCCTCCATCGGTGAGCTTTAAACTCGCGCGCACACACACACACACACACACACACACACACACACACACACACACACACACACACACACACACACACACACACACACACACACACACACACACACACACACACACACACACACACACACACACACACACACACACACACACACACACACACACACACACACACACACACACACACACACACACACACACACACACACACACACACCATCATGATCACTCTCACACAACCGTATATGGCAAATTGAGTGTTTTCAAATATACACACAGCTTAGTGTGGAAGAGTAGTGCAAGATTTTTCCATGAATATTAGACAATAGTTTTTTTGTATGTACTACCTAAACTACGTGAACGTCTGAGTAAGAAACGCAAACACGCACACACACACACACTAAAGACGATAAGGACCCAGCTGGATCCACTCGGCAGAAACTGCAAAGCAGCCGTGAGAGAAATGAAATGAGTCTCTTTGGGACAGAGAAGGACGCTGCCGTTCATCCGCCCGGTGTCACCGGGTATCAGAAGACTCGGACGTGGAGAGACTGTCACGAGTCAAGAGTCAAACTTCCCCAACAGCTAGGCACTTTTTGTAAATGCCACAGGAGGCAGCTTTCTGCGGGTCTGAACAGAGCTGTGGCCCTTTCTCTCTCTCGCCCCACTTTGCCATCGACACATCCGGCACAGGGAAAGACACCGGCCAGTCGTGCAGCGACGGTATGGAGGCCGAGTGGCGAATTTCTGAAAACGCATTCCGCCCGTGATTAATTGAGCGAGGGACACTTGCCCTCTCCTCTCGCTGCGAGTCCCCTGAGGAATTATCTCACTTTCTCGTTCATTAGATGGAGAATTCAGCGGCCTGCTTCACGACGTCTGACAGAGCGCAAGCGTCAAATGACGCGACGTCAAGTTTGGACTCCTTGCTTGATATTCTGATGAATGAAAACGGAAGACGCGACGGAGTGCTTTCTGATAGCGGAGGGGCGGACAAGCTGTCTGATGAATTCATCTGATGGGGGGAAAAAGCTTCAACAGCTCCAATGTGGCTCATAGTTTCTATTTTGTTTGAATTATTATTTTTGCGCATATGATCATGATACAGGAAAATGGGTCGGGCATTTTAAATCCTACTAACAGAGAGACGAGTGAGTGGGGCCGCACCCGGGAAGTGGGAGACTCAAATAATCAGTCAGAAAGTCCGGATAGCGCTACCTCTGCGGACATTTTGTGTCCGGGAAGTGGCTGCAGAGTGAGGACCCCCGGCTTCTGTCCACTTCATCAAGTCACCAGAGTCAGCCCGGCGAAGATGACTGCGTGCAGGCAGCTGTGGACCTGAACCCGGGGGGGAACGTGAGACGAGGGGGAGGGGGAGGCAGGGAGTGCGTCCGTGCCTGGTCCGGCTCAGATAATGTCCCCTTCTACATTTCTTCCTTATGAAGAATTCATACCTCACAGCTGCTTAATAAAGTCTCCAGTCGCGACCAGCGCAAGCGAAACGCATGGGGAAGGACCCGCATACCCAAATTGCTGCCACTTCTTACATCTGCACTGTGAACCCTTATTCCCTCATTGTTCCTTTTTTTAAGTATCAGTAAAATGTCTTCGTCTACTGTTAGGATATGTCTGTCTTTATTTGTTGTGCTTGTGCACTTTACCGTTTACTTTAGGAAAGGCCTTGTCTGGTCTTCACCGTGGGATGGGGAGGAACGTCATTTTGATTCCTTCGCATGTCTGGTACATGTGAAGGAAATTGAAAAATAAAGCTGACTTTGACTTTGAAATACAGACGCTCGGGCAGAATTTCAGTCCAAAGATGTTATTTTTGAAACCCGGGCGGACACATCCAGAGGGGAGCAGGCGAAACAACCCCATATCAGGCCAAAAACAGAGAAAGGAAACAGGCCGCACACAAGGCCATCAATAGACTGGGGGCGTAGTGAGTATGGTGGCTCGATAGAAGTTTTGCTAGATACGATTAGTTGAATATTTGTAAAACTCAGATTTAATATGTAAACAGCGACTATGCAAAGCAGCGCCAGTTTTTCCGAGGTTGTGTTTCTTGTTCTCCTTTTTTTCTATTCGTCTTCATTCCCGTTGTAAATCAAGGCTTTCGCAAAGTCCAGTTCAATGGATTAATAATTCTTCGAAACGGAATTACCATAACGATGGCTTTCCGCTGATTGAATCCACGGGTATGCAACTCATTTGTGTGCTCCTCGGTTAATCCGAGTCATGCATATTTATGACGCAGATGATGTTGTGTGGCGTCTCTTCTGGATATTTCATTTAAAGTCATTCACTCGAACTCAATTGACGTTGTTCGACAGAAGCAGAAGCTCACGTGATATACACTGGACCCACTTTAGCTTTTAATAATCAAAACAGCTAGTGACTCATGCCGTTATCTCAGTGGTCTATTAACATAACCCGAGCGATGGCATCTATTTTGGTAGATGTAAACGTCCGCCCGCTGTGCCCATAACGTCGTTTTCCCCCGCACGCACCCTTTTATGGAAGCAGATACGATGCGTAAGAAAAATACATCTGTGAAATCTGTGTTGTGTGCACAGCTGTGCATTGCTTTGCATATTAAATAGACATTTCAAATGACAGTATCAGTGTCGGATGTGCCGCCCGTACACTGTATGAGACGATGGCCGACGTGTCTCCACTTCCTCCCTTTGTCCGAAAAAATGAAGCTAAAATATTGCGGGGTTTTTTTTTTTTTTGGCGGTGTTACACACGCTCGGCCAGTCGTGCGTCTCAGATGTCAATCATGACATCAAACTTGTATTAATTATAACTGATCACAAACCCAATCTATACCGGAAGAAATTAACACTTGAACATACATCAGTGTGATAAGGACTATCTAATATGACTGCAGGTACTGTGACCTTTTCGGTTTGGTCCATGTCCCATCTGCTAACATTGAGGAGGCGGGGTTTATTTATCACTCGCGTCCGCGTCCGGCACATATTTGCAGTCACAGATGACGCTGCAGTCAAAGTTACCATAGTAACGCAACATGAAAATTCAAAGAAACCCATTACATTGGACTGGATCTGGATAAACTCGCAGATCCATTTGAAAAAAACAAACACTTTCATTATAATGGTGAGATTAGTTGTTAGCTGCTCGTTTCATGAGCAAACATCAGTTCATTCATACCTGCGGCATACAGAATGTACAGTGCGTATACTCTGTGTGTGCGTGTGAATGACTTACTGTTATGCTCTTGTTCCTCCTCTACATTTCCCATGACCATGGCCGGAACGCCAAAGGCAGAAGCCAGCACCCACACGCAGATGTTCACCACCTGAGGACATGATGACACGATGCCCAATAGCATATTCAATATATTTTCTCTCCATTAACTCAGAGTGAGATGCGTCGTTTGTCTGCACATCTCAAAGGAGAGTCAACAGCCACTTGTTCAATAGTCGGAATCTTTTCATTCAGTTGAGTTTATATATTTCTATTCAGTTTATCTTTGTACATATCTCGTATCAACTGCTTCAGTGTGAATGGAACGCAGCATGAATACACTGACCCTGCCTCAATGTGCTCATTTTAGACGATTTATCCTTTTTACTTTTAATGTGTAAAAAATGAGTCAAATAGCAGAAAGTTATCTTTCCAATCTGTCCGAGTTCTCCCACATGACAACAGCACGCGCGCGCACGAATGCACACAGTGTCAACATGATTCACAACCCGAATGGACTCATGACAACCACTGCTCAAGGGAGTTTAAGTGCCTGTTGATATCTGATCCGCTGTCAGAAAAAGCGCTTGTTGCAGGGAGAATAAAGAGTGAGGCTTTTTGAAAAAGGTGAAATTCCCACTTGAAATTGGCAATGAAACGCCTCATTTTATTTCATTTTTTTTACCTTGGCCTTGTGAGGCGTCCTCATGTCCAGCGCTTTCACGGGGTGGCAGACGGCCACGTACCTGTCCATACTCATCACGGTCAGCGTGAAGGTGCTGGTGAACATGTTGTAGTAGTCGATCGACACCACCGCCTTACACAGAGCGTTCCCGAACGGCCAGAAGCCCAGGAACACGTCGGTGCCCTGGAAACACCCGGGACGCGGGGAATGAGCACAGAAATACAGCCGGAGGCAAGACACAGAGAAGCCACGTCTCCGCTGAGATATGACGGCGGACGGCGGATTATTCAGTGAGGAGGAAACAAATCAGTGCGGCGGAGCAGAGAACCGTTAACACCTCATAACCATCCAATAGATGATACAAATACACATAACATTCAATGGCTGGGAGGAGACGCACAATCAGTTTTTATGGGGGGGGGGGGGGGGGGGGGTTACCACAGAGTGCGGAGAATTGATCAGCTTGAGTCAGTAGCTGTTTATGTAAGCATCAACACATTAAATAAATCGTTTTATAGATAAATTGAAAACAATTTTTGAAGGTTTAATTGCAGTTGTTGAAAAGATGGGTCATATTTCAGAGTGATTAAAGTCACTATGTCACCGAGTGATATATTACCCAACAATATACCAGACACTGCTGTTGCATGATAAGGTGCAAAGGCAATAAATCACTCAAATGATGAAAATATATATTTTAATATAAATCACAGAGATACCAAATTAGTTCTTACGTAAGTGTCAGAATTTTTTAATCAGTCATGGAGTGTGGAGCAAAACTCTTTTTCGGGATATATCATCCAAATGTACTCATTGCAGGGAAGACTGCGGGTCTTTGGTACAATCCGGTTTAACTGCTCTGATAGTTAATACTTTGTTTAAAGGATTATGGTTTTTTTCATGGTGTGTTTATTTATGTAGTGTTTATTTATGAAGTAATCTATTTAGGGGACTGTTGTGACCTTGTTCGTGAGAGTAAATTTGCAAAAGTTCTCAAATTTAAATGTGAAAATATATAGTTTGTCCATACCCATCTGGATCAACACGAAGACCCCGTGAAGACCGTGATAAGAACAGCCGCCCTGAGCGATCCAATCACAAGTGGACGGTACAAGTGTGAACGCACCCATGATGCATCGAGGACGCCTTTGAGATATGACCACAGTGGTCGAGGACAAAGTTGGCCACATTGTAACTAAGCAGATTTCCACGAAATGTTGGCGCGGACGGGCTGGATTCAGGAATTATGTCTCATAACATTACGACACAGTGTCTTTTACGGGTTTAAACACAATCTAGTTTTGTGTGTCACTTGAACTCATTGTCTCATTTCAGGACATTTGAATCAAACTGTTGTATACATGATAATGTGTAGGGTGGCAGATATAAATTCCTACCTGGAAAGGTAAAGTAGCCAGGAACAAAGAGTCAGCCAGGGCCAGGTTAAAGATGTAGATGTTTGTGGCCGTCTTCATCTTCGTGTATCTGAGGAGGGAGGAAGCAGAGAGACACACAAGATCAGTCAAATGAGAAAACCAGACACAGGAAGCTCGTTTTACTGTAGCGCGCGCACACACACACACACACACACACACACACACACACACACACACACACACACACACACACACACACACACACACACACACACACACACACACACACACACACACACACACACACACACACACACACACACACACACACACACACACACACACACACACACACACACACACACACACACACACACTTTAATCAAACGTCTGCAGCCGGTTCGGGATTTCATCCAGCAGTCTGCATAGCAATCAGTGGAAACTGTGTGCGGCTGCGGGGGCATCGCACTATTAATATGTACAGGGGTATCTTCACGGAGCGGCCGCCGAAAGTGCCGGTCATAATGAGACCGGGTGGACGCTCTCCTCGTCCGGGTGGACGCTCTCCTCGTCCGGGTGGACGCTCGCAGTAGAGCAGCAGTGAGGACATTGTTGACATCTGTGGTGACGGTGGGAATCAAACCCCAAAGACCCTGGCGATGCACAATGACTAGAAGACGGTAAGGTGACTCTAGGCAATATTGTATGTTATATCAATTTAATAATATCCCAAAACAAAGTCTGTGGTTACACCACACGTTATATTTAAATACTATATATAATTCCCTTAAATTGTACTCTGTGAACAAACACAACCAATCATCCTGTGTCCTCAATGCATGTCCTACTTTTTGAAATATTCCTTTATATATTTAAATGGATTTATGTAATAATGATTGAATATATAAATGAATAAATGAATACAATCAACGACCAGGTTCATCCAGACATTAACTAATCACTGATCATTTACTGTAAGTGAGTGTGTCCGCTGCAGATTTTTTGCTTCTTTGGCTGGAAAACAAATAGAAGGTATTTTCTGCTTCGGCTGCCCTGAATAAAAAATTGACAAAAAAAAAACCGCATTGCAGTTCAAGTTCAAATGTTTCTGTACCAACCCCAACCCCAACGCACGCACGCACGCACGCACGCACGCACACACGCACACACGCACACACGCACACACGCACACACGCACACACGCACACACGCACACACACACACACACACACACACACACACACACACACACACACACACACACACACACACACACACACAGTCAGTTTGGCCTAGAGCTCTTCTGCACTTCTTTTTCGTCAACACATCGCCTTCTTCCTTTTTCCCTTTCTCTCCATCTCCTCCTCTGCCCCCCCCCCCCCCCCCCCACAACCCCCCTTCCAATTTTAAAAGAGGTTCGCAATACTTAACTACCTCCCTCTCTTTTATTCAGGTCTCTCATCGATTCCCTTGCATCTCAACATCTGTGTCTTTCGCTCTTTTATCTTTTCATCCCTCTCATTACCTCCCGCTGACTTTTACTTCTCTGTGTTTCTTTCATCCCCGTCACCCTCGGCTCTTTCCGACTTCTCACACCCTTCCTGGCAAAATCCGCACTATATCTGCAGCTTTTAGAAAGCCGAGAACTTTTGCCTGCAATAAAATGCCGAAAAATACAAAGCCATATTGCTCGAGCACTGTTCTTTATTCAGGCGTGAGAGTACGTCAAAGACTAGTCTGTTCACGAAGATGGCCGACGTGTCTCCTCCTCCTCCAGTTGACTAACTAACTAGCGCCACTGAGAAGGGATATTGTAACTTCATTACTACTGCAGCCACCAAGACGTGTGTATGTAGGGATGTGTGAGACTGTAGGCCCCTGGGGGAGCTCGACACCGGGAGAGAGAGAGAAAAGAAAACAACCATAAAGTCACATTTCATATTTTGTGTCACTTTGTTTCTCTGTAGTCTTTGTGCAGCTCATCGTGGTCGTTTTTTCCCATCCTTTCTTGCCCTCTGTCGTTCAGCGAACGTATAATAGCATTTTAATTATGAGTTCAAGGCTTCCGGCAGCAGAGAGAGGAGAAAGAGGGAGATGAAGAGGCCGACGTGAGGAAAGAAAGGACAGAGCGACGAGACCCAAGCAAACAGAAGCTACAGTCAATAACATACAGTGTGCAGATGAACTCAAACCGATTTCTCCATACTGCCCTGATGTACAAGTAAAAACATAGAGAGTATTCAATTATGAAGGAAGACAAAAGACTCGTTCATGCCCAAGTTGTATGGGCAAGCCACATCACAGAGAAGAGGGAAAAAAATACAATAGCAAATCAATGCAATGTGTCAATATCTTTGTGCCTGGAAACACAAAAAAATATGTTTTTGTGTGTCATATCTAATCCTTCCCATTAAAACAAAAGATCAGGGTCCAAAGAGTATCAACATACTTCATTCACTTTACCTACTCCCGGCAAACTCACAGTTAATAATTCAATGATCACCTCTTGACACCTCGACAACCTCGAGTTTACGGTCGGGGGAAAGCTGTGTTTTTGATTAAATACAGGAACGATTCAATCCGGGCTTGAAGCAAGGGAAGGAATTGCGCTTACTCTTTCAATATTTAACTACAACCTCCATCTGTCCTCCGCCGCGATGACGTGTGTTTGTCGCCTGAGGGGCTGGATTATGCTCGAAAGAAAGAAACCACGCCGAGGTCGAGAAGTGTTTCACGGCCGTTTCCCGGAGCCGCGGCGTACCCGGAGGCGGACACGCCGGTGGTCACGGAGAGAGGAGAGACGCGATGCCCTGGCTCCTACGTTCACACCGCCGATCACTGTGTGAAGACGGTTTGCCACTTTCAGAAAAGCCTAAGACTTTGTCAACGTTTCCAAAGCTATGTCACCATCCCTCAGGCACTGCTGCGCAAATGTTCCAACGTGAACACTGGTGGCTGGTGTCAAAGTCATGGGCGCCGTCCTCTGCAGTGCTGGCTGGATGTGCAGCAACTAAACTCCTTCAACACTTATTAAACAAAGCCCAATCGTAATTGACATTCAAGCTAATAAAAACGCAAATTGGGAGCTTAAAAAGTTCACAGTAGGTAAAAGAAACACACGGTGTGATCGCGCCCGACTCGGACAATCTGCCGCTGCACTCGTGTGAAAGGCAAATTTGGGGAAAATGGCCAGAAAAAAAAAACACGAGTTCATGTCTGAAAAACAGATATGCTGACTTGAATTCGGTCGACGTCATATCGGCTGCGCACTCATGCCGCACTTTGTTTTGCTTTTCCCGCCCTCATGTCCCTGCTGCTTTTCGCTCGCTGCCTGCACTTCGGTGGAGCTTTGTTGTTGGGGCCCCGTCGCAAAAGAGAGCAGGAATCACATTTTCAGTTAACCCGTGTTCTCTGTCCGTGGTGAGATAACATCATCCAGCCAAACGAACTGAACCACAGAGGGGAAACACTCGGTCCATAGATATGGCTCTCGGTATATGACTGATGTGAATCGTATTATTCTGCAGCTCTCAGTGAAAATCACATCTACAAATCTACCCACACTCCATGACTAAATAATAATTTTCAAAAAAAAAAAACAATCGCACAACTGACATTTTCCTTCCTTTTCCTTCCTTTATTTCTTTCTATTTCTAAAACAATTGCACTGAGCAGACAGTTTCCTGCTCGGATCGCTGTATTAATATTTCATATCAGTGGCGGCTCCCTGCTCCTCTCCTTTCCCCCTTTGCCTGCCCTCGGTTTCCTCTTGGTGCTCATCTTCATTTTTTTTTTTCCTCTTCCACATCTCTCATCTTTATTTGAACGCGACTGCGATCTAGCAATTAATGAATGCAATTAATGGATTACCCCGCTGAACCTTTCGGGGGAAACATGTTTGCGGCGGATAATGAAATATGCGAGGATCGCCGGTGTATGGTGAATAATCGAGGGCTGCAAGGTCAATATTCTGCAATTCATCCACCAGTGATTCCATTTTCTGTCACAGGAGGGAAATTAAAAATCGCAGGGAGAGCGATCGCAGGCTCAGCGGCAACAACGAATTATGGTTAAAATTAGAGCGTTACAATGCTGCCGTTGATGGGAATGCACTTAGTTGCCGTTGATGAGATTTTTTTCAGATTCAGATTTTATAGAAAGTATGACACAGGAACAGTGGAACACCACATTGGGTCATAATGTTATTTCTTTGCAGATGATGTCCTGTTTCACCAATGGCTCATTTCCTGTCTTCTCCTTCCTCATTCACCCTTTAGTTAGCTACTTCTATTCTTCACCTCCTTCTCTGACAGACGTCTCTCGCTCTTCGCTTCTCACCGCACGTCTTCTCTCCATTAATGGAGGGAGGAGGAAGGAGGATGAAAGGAGTCTGTGTGATAACTCTTTCATCCGGCGAGCTGTTCAGTTTCAAATATTAATAATCACTTTGAATTATTCACACGCTGCCGGTCTACACTGTGTCGCCTTGAATGAGCTGTCACACACTTGCAGAAGTGCACATGTGGATAGCAGGATAAACTTACTACAAAGAACCTAGAACCAAAGTACCTATTTTGAACTTTTTAAATGAAACCCAAAATCCAGTAAATGAAACATGCTCTCTGTGCTGATCTGAACACCTGTGGTTCCATCTGTTGCACAGGTAGAGATCCACTTTACGTTTTCTGTACGTCTCACTGCTCCTTCCTCATTTACACTTCAATTGGTGCTGGGAAAGAGTACTTACCTTTTTATTGCCGCTTCATGGTCTGAACTTAATGGCGGCAGGAGACACAAATGACACTGGCAGCCATTTCCCAACGGCCCCACATTATAGTTGACTACTTGAAGCCCATCAAGTTCACATTGTCAAGACATCCCTCCTACACATTTTTTTTTCACTAGTCTAAAATTAAATAGCTTGTTATTTTCGTAAATGTACTTGATGAGGAAATTGATACCACTCTCACATTTCTGTGTTAAATAGCACATTAGTCAGAAGAGGATTAGTTTAGCTTAGCATGAACAGATAGCCTGACTCGTCCTTCTTTGTTCCAGGGCCTTATTAATTGCTGAAAGAAATCCAAAAACCCTATAAAAAAAGTGGAACTACGCAAAACAAAGAAATCCAGGAAACCTGCTCTTTTATGGTCAAGCTCAGAATGAAATATAGAATTTAAGTATAATGAATATACATTTTATATCTCATCATTCACGCAATTCAGAGAAGGGTTACTGTATTAAACATACTTTACATTAAGTGACCACACCATGGAACAACAGACAGGTCAACTGATCACTTCAAAAGATGCTCAAACAGTAACATCATCGGTAGTCGTGAAGGAGCTCGTCCTGTTTGACTCAGGGACATGGTACTCGCGAGTACATGAAGATATTGTCTTGAACCCAGAGACAAATAGCTAAGCATGGAGGAGGTTCAAACTGCCACTTGTGAATTAGCAGGATGTTCGGTGATCTTGTTACCCATCAAGTCCCATCGGCCAGTATCACGCGTAAGATGAATCTGCGTGACATTATTAGTCTCGCAGGCAAAATAATATAGTTTCATTCATCGGGCTGCGTGTGTCTGTGACTGAGACAAAACCTCTCCTCAGGCGTCTCTTTTCTTCTCTCACTATTCCCAAGGTCAGGGAATTCTTTCGTGCCATTTGTCTTCGGGGCTCCGCCGACTCCTGTGACCTTTTCCTGCTAAGTTTCCTATTGATCGAAAAAACAACAACAACAACAAAAATTTGCCGCGACCTTCGTCGAGTGGTAGTTCTTTGAAGTAAAACTTGCCTTGCACTGTTAGGCTTTTTCTCTGCAGATGAATGCTCCTTCGCAGCATGAATAACGACACCGCTCGTGCTGTAAATGTAAAGCCTCTTTTTTAAACACGCAGCTGCGAGTTGCTGCATAAAAGCAGGCCATCTGAAGCAGATCTGACCCCACACAAACACAACGACGAGTCAAATGTGACCATAATGAAAGAACAGCTTGCCCACTCTCATCTTTCAGAGTTTGGTGCGATGGCAACATGAAGAGCCACCACCTGAGAATATTTAAAAAGGTTTATTTAAGCATTTGAGTCTGCCGTTTTCTTTGTTTGGATGAGTTACATATGGGCATTATATATAGAGGAAAAAAGAATGAATAACAAGAACAGAACAAGCAAGTAGGTACCAGAACAAGCAAGTAGGTACCTGCTGTTTCCGAGGGTTAAAATTGAACTGTTAATGCTCAAGTCTCGGATGAGAAGTCCAAGAAATTTATGTTCTCCATGAAAATTGAGCAAATGTGTGACACTGGGTGTTTTAATTACAGTCTTGACTGAAAAGGGAGTCCTACTCGGTTAAGGGTTGGGGGACGATTGCGGTCATGTTTAAAACATTGTAAATAGGAAAATAATGGCATTCTAAAAGGTAATGCACTTTGTTGGCCAATCTATCTGCACCTACTCATACTGCATACTGCAAGCAATTGATTACAAATGATACCATCCTGCCGATAGGGCATTCAGATGAGCGCCTCGATGGAAAAACTTATCTATCATGATACCAAAGCTAGAGTCATAAAGAACTATCTTCAGAGACGAAGAAGCACAAGAGTCCTGCAACAAAAGGGTCTGGCCCAAACAGAGCTCAGAGTCTGGGATCACATGGAGAGACAGAAGAACTGGGGCTTCAGGTCCCCCAAGGTGTTTGGAACAGCCAACCTAGGTACTACTTTGAAAAACAAGTACAAGTCCATGTACAAGTGAAGGAGAGCTGATGCATTCATAGTCAGACTGTCCACAGTTATGAGAAGAAGTTGAAAAAACAAACAAACTTGAACTTGTTGAATCAGGTGATTGACTGAAATAATCTCCTTTACTCTAAAACCCTTAAAGGTAATTTAAGAAGAGCCACACGACACTGTCTCCACAAACACAAAAGCATCATTAGAGAGCAAAACCCTTCAATTCTGCCAAATCTGCTGGATACAGTCAACACCATTTTTACAATAAAGCCTTGCTTCCTCTTTTGTGTCATTGTGTCTTCTTCAATCCCCCCCCCCCCCCGTGCTCTAATGACACGGTGTCATAAAGACCTATTCATCTGTATCCTGCCACAGTATAAGCCCTTCCACATCCCTGTCTGACTTAAAGAGGAAAGAGGTCTTGAAAGCCTTTCTAGATGACAATCACGGAATCCAATTCACGGCCGCCAGCTGCTGCAGAGGTACCGGCACAGTGTTATTATCACAGCCCTCCTCTGGTGACATCAGCCCTATTTCTCTATATCTTCAAGCGTCTCTGAAAAAGCAATCCTAAGGATGTACTATTATCTCCGCCTAGCCGAGAGGGGATTGAAGTGAGCCGCGAGAGGGATTATGGGGAACACGTATGCTGATGTCAAACAGTGAATTCAGCGTGCTGCCGTGTATGGTGAGGATTACAATACTCATTGTAAAATAAACACTTTGGGAGTTCAGCTGTGAATGACGACAGGGCTGCCCTTAGCGTCTCTGTTGCCGGCCGAAAGCAGTCGAGAACACATTGTCACCGAATGTATTAGACATACAGTAATATACAATCAGTGTGCTCCACCCAAGCATATTGACACTGCGCTGGCACATCCCATTAATGTCTCCGCAGCTACAGTTTAATGTTTTGAGACTGGAGTCAAAGGGGACTATTAAAGTGTTGGGTTTGTAAAATTATTATGACGATAAAAAAAATATATATATAAGGTCAAAACTTGAGCGTAGGAAGACATTTAGCAGCCATTGATACGCTGAGCGGTACTTGTCCTGAGTCAATTGATTCGAATTGTCATATTAGTGGAGAAGAGAGTGAGGTAATTCAACGTTCAACCAACCTATTATTCATGCGGGAAATCTCCTCAAGTATGAGTGTTGCAAGACAACGTGCTTGGGACGACTATTGATGGTTTGGATATTTTCTTACCACCAATTTCAGGTCTCATTCTCCCCTTGACTTGAGTTTTGAGGGCAGATGTCTTGACCGCGCCACTGTGAGGACAAAAACATCCACGCACGTCACAATCTTCTGCGATAACTCCGTCACGGTTTATGAAAAGATCCTTTAGGGCTTGAGAGCAGTGCTCCTGAGCAAATCCTGCCTCTCTTGTCCTCAATTCATCTCCCAATTTCAACACAGTCTTTGCAAAGACAAACTATTGAATAAAAAAATTGAAATAAAAGAGAGCGCCACTACAGTGCCAGGAGAAGCAACAGTGAAATACAAACTGAAATCAAGGGCAATTCTTCATCTCCTGACATGAGCTCACGAGAGAGTGAGAGGTGACAGAGGACGTCAGTGCGAGGAGGCTTCAGGCCTCCCAAGTGTTTCACTCCTGACATAATACTCACAAGGACTGATCCAGGTGGATCATGTAGTGCCTTCAAACAAAAAAAAAAAGAAAAAAAAGGGAGGCTTACAACAGCTTGAAGATGGTTCCTCTCTTTTTCCAGGAAAAAAACATATATATGCATTTAGCAGCTCTGCACCTATTGACACAGCGCGAGTCGTTTCATATCTCCACTGAATCAAAATGAAAAAGTGACTGCTCTCCAGACCCCACCTGTCAAGTTTCCACACAAGATTTTAAAAGCTGAATCCAGGAAAAAGTTCTGTTTGAACATTTATTTTTCTCAACTTTTGTTTCAGCCAACCTCCTCTACTTGAACTGACAACATAATAACCTGGTACCTGCATCACTGCATCGTCAGTTTAATTTGTTCACCTCTGATTTTCATGTACTTACTTTTGTTAATTTTAAAGAAAATCTTATATGTCTTATATATTTTTGTTAATTTAATAATTAATAGGGGAGTTAATGTTAAGTGCCAATTTAAAGGCATAAACATGTGAAACAATGGGGGGTTTCTTCAGGATACATCATATCTTTAGATTATTTTCGCAGTTGAAATTATATGATGATGTGTTTCTTTTTCAGCCATACGGTAACTTATGAATCCAGCAACTCATGTGGCACGAAATTATGCCTTCTGTAATGTGTTTTTGTTACTAGGATCATATTTTTCTACTCCAGTTCCTTAAAAAATCTAATAAAAAATGAAAGAAAAAACATACTGTGAATTAATACTCCAATTTAAAGTATTTTATTACTTAGTTCAATCGCGTTGGCTAAAAACTTCAGCAACAGCAATCACGGTTAATACGATTTAATCAAACCCAATGAAAAATGCTTCATTGGAACAATTACCCTCGCAGCTAAAGATGCTGAAATATTAAAACTTCTACTTTTAATCCAGTCGGGCCTTGATTTGTAAATGGCCTAACTGGCTCCCTCGGTTCAATCTCATTCATCGCACTCACTGCGGTCCCACAGGTCATACCGCTAATGGAGAGTTGGACCGGCGCGCGCACGCGCGCACACACACACACACACACACACACACACACACACACACACACACACACACACACACACACACACACACACACACACACACACACACACACACACACACACACACACACACACACACACACACACACACACACACACACACACACACACACACACACACACACACACACACACACACACACACACACACACACACAAAATCTGGAGAAAGGGACTCGAGTAGTGCTGATGAGCACACGAGTGGACGCTACAAACGCACATCAGCTTCACCGAGAGCGTGGTGAAGTGAACTCAACCCGTCTGACGCACACGCGCCGACAATCTCATCAGACACCGTGAACCACTGACACCAGGGATTTCGTCGCAGACTGGATTCAGTACAGCACCGTTGTTTTCAGTGCATACGTTCGCGGATTAACCTCGAATCTTCAACCTGAGCCCATCATTTTTTCGGGGATTGTTAATCAATTTGAAAAATCTGATTAATCATTTGTTATCTTTTTGACAATTGTCCAAAAGTCAAAAGGCGTTCCATTCACAAATAACATAAAACTGAATGTGTCTTTTCAAAAAGCGGCACAAGTGGCCTATTGGATTGTAAAGATAAATAAAAGCCACCAAAACTGAATCTCCTGTAATCCTTTCAGGTAATATGCCCCCCTCCCAAGTACTGACTTCCTTTTGTATTTGTCTTTTTAACACACACAAACACAAACACAGATTATCAGCATCCTACCAGGTGAGAAATAATAATCTGCCAGCAGGAGAGATATCTTCTCCTTCACGTAAACACAGCGGCTGAAAGCCATCTCCCCTGATGCCGTGAGCTAACGCTGTGAAAGAAAATGGAAGGAGAGGGTTAGAGAGGAGACGCATTGTATCCCCTCAGATGTCCCGTCTACTGCAGAGAATTAACTCGGGCATCTTTACAAAAAACTGATAGGGTATTAAAAAAAGGGGTATTAAACACCTTTCAATGTCGAGGACCGTTACATCTCGGCACTCAATGCTGCGCACACGCAGTTCCACAAGCGGCACACTTATCCGCTAACAAACAGCAAAAACAGATACTCCCCAAGTCGAATCACTACACACGTTTTCAGATTTCAACTTGAACGGCACCAACGGCTCATTTGTGGCGCCGCTCGGCTGCAGCTCCACAGTTTACGGTTGGGTTGACACAGTTTGTTGTCTTCCTCCATTTCAGAGAACAACCTCCCTCCTGCTTCACACCGTCATTTTCTAAATATGTATAAACAAAGTCGTTCAAGTACCATGTATTCCATCCATCCATCCATCCATCGTCTACCGCTTTATCCATTTAAGGGTCGCGGGGGGTCACTGGAGCCAATCCCAGCTAACATTGGGCGAGAGGCAGGGTTCACCCTGGACAGGTCGCCAGCCTATCACAGGGCCACATACAGAGACAAACAACCATTCACTCTCACATTCACACCTACGGTCAATTGACAGTCTCCAGTGAACCTAACCCCATTCTGCATGTCTTTGGACTGTGGGAGGAAGCCGGAGAACCCGGAGAGAACCGGCACATACACGGGGAGAACATGCAAACTCCACACAGAAAGGCCCAGGTTGGTTCGAACCGGGACTCGAACCCAGAACCTTCTCGCTGTGAGGCGAGACAGTGAGCGCTAACCACTACACCACCGTGCAGCCCCAGTATCATTTTTTATTAAAAAAAATACATCTATTTTGAGTAGATCACTTTGAGTCTTGTATTCAGAAGAGAACATTGCCCGAGAGGGAGCCGAGAGCCGCGCGTGGCAAGATTTAGATCTCGTGGGTTTAATCCACCGAGGACGACTGAGAAGAGTTGCTCCGGTCTTCACTGACCGAGATGTGGGAGATCAGACCTGCTGGCCGCACTGAAACGCGAAGGCCATTTTTCCCTCCGAGCAGGAGGTGAAAAATCGAAGGGTATCAGAATTGGACACACCAGTTTGAAATCGTTGTCTCTTTGGTATGACAGAATGAAGACAATGTCACTGTCACTTTAACATTTGTCCTAGATTTATTTGATGGCGACAGATGCCACACGCAGATAATTGGCACAGCAATAATCCAACGCACCACAGCATCTGTAGCATCTGCTAATTCCCAATGGCCATCCCTAGATTTGGACTTTTTTTAATGAAGTTTCCCAGGAAGTCATAGTCACATTTCCTCAAAAGCAGCTTCTCTTAGCTGCTCACGCGGTGGTTTGACACGTTTTTTTTCTTTTCCTGTAGTCTAATAGATACATTCGATTGGAAAAATATAAGTCTTATTTAGTCCAGCTTTTTCTGCGGAGCCAGTTGAGCTTCCAAACGTATTCACCTGCCTCATTTGGGGGATGGTGGTCACTTGTCCAATCGTCACGTTGCAGTATACTGTCAACTTGTCAAAACTTGATGAAAACGTTTTATTTGCAGATTCAATTCTTATTATTTTACCTCTTCAGACCATCTACACCCTCCCCCCGTCCCCTCAGCCCTAGTTTTAAAGGAGCACTCGAAAGAGATATTTTCATGAGCGTAGAATCCACTAACCATCTGTTCCTGTCCTAATTGAAAACGTGAAGGTGACAATTAGATCCAGTCCCACTCGCGTTGAGCTTGAGAATAATCACAGCCGTGACCGTTCCTCCTCTCTTCTTCTCAATGTCATTCGGTCTAATGTTGTCGAACGATTTCTGTTTCCCCCCTGGAAAATTTCAAAACATAATTTAAAATCATAATTTCATAACCACGGTATCCTGCATTACATCAGCAGCCCGTATTCATGTCTCACTGTTTTTCTGCCGAGGCCTGCTGCAAATTTATAGCCATGGATAACGACAATATTTTGATTGAGGATGCAATTATCTAAAGCAGGAAAGTGGCGATCGATAGACGTGTTGTCCGCCTGCCCCGTCCCCCGTCCCCTGCCTCCGAACGTCGGCAACTTCTTTCAAGGACCTCTCGAAGGCGAAACAACCTATGAACTGCGTGTATTCAAAATCACTTGGTTGCTGATGTGCTGAGGAGACCGTGGTAATACATCATCCGCCTCACGGGAATTACCTGGACACTGTGGAGCCAAGGTTTGTTTTTACAGTTTTATGGTATGATGTTATTATAAATGTGTTGGAGACAAAATAATTTGTTTTGAATAATTATGCAAAAAATATAATACAATATGGATTTAGGTATTATATCAGCTGGTATCTAAGAGGGCAGCCTTGTAGTCAGGATTCTTTGGTCTTTGATTGAATGTCCTGCATTTGTCTTAAATTAAAGGGATAGTTCAGTGATTTTGAAGTGGGGTTGTATGAGTTACGTATGCATAGTTAACATGTTACCTAATGGAGAAAAAATCCATTCAACTGCACTGCACACGCGCCGGTGCAGTATCACTCCGCAAATCAGCCGTCCGACTCAAAGCTACCGCGGCAAGTTGGCCCAGTGATACATGGTCGAAGCACGCTTGAAAAACTAGGGGAAACTTAAACGTCTGTCACACCTGTGTGCTGTCTGTCTGGCGGAAAACTGAAGCAGTGCAAAAATACGTCTTCCAGAGTACAATTGAAGGGGTTTTCTTTTTTCTCAGGTAACGTCTTACAATGTGGCGAAAAAGATGTTTTTCCGTGGTCCCCTCTGCAACAGTGGGACTCGGACTCACGCTTCTTCCATTTCCCCTCCAAACTCTGTTAACTGACATCGCTGATCACCATCTCATAAGGGAACATATTAACTATGCATAAGTAACTCATGCAACCCCACTTCAAAATCACTGAACCATCCCTTTAATATCAACCCTTGCGAAAAATGTATTTGCTGATGGAAAAGGAGAAAAATGCAGCGCAGCAAAGTCTGAGCAAGAAAGAACAGGAAGTCTGATTCCAGAGCGCTTGTATTTATGCTAGAGAGGAATGTCCCACGGCTCCAGGTCTTGATTTACGAGAGGACACTGTTGTGATTGTGTGGCCGGATTACTGAAAGACATTTGCTTTTTAAAATCCATCAGGGAGTTTCTGGTTCGTACATTATATGGTTATTACATTCGTCTATACGGAGGAGTGTGGGTGACTAATGCCGCGCTCATCCTCTCCCTCCCCTGGTTCCAGACCTCTCCCAAAAAAAAAGTTAATCGACGGCTGTATCCGGCAGCTGAAGAAACTATTGACCAATCAGAGCTCGGCTGGGTAGCGTTAGAATCGGGACGGCATCCTCTTTCACAGCTATGGCTTCTTTCTTTGAACAGTGGGAACACAGTGTGTTATCTCTAATATACTGTTACAACCACCACCTCAGCTTCTGTGTTAACTGAAAATAAGTTAACCCTAATGGGGCAAATGATAAAAAGACTAAAAGCCCCTTTCCTGTAAAAAATATTGCCAACATAAACACAGTGTCGGGCTAAATGAGTTCTGTCTGATTAAAGGGCCTGAAGTTTATAACTTCAGTAAATAAAATGTTAATGTTCCGTCGCCTTCTCTTCTTTGTGTGTATCCTCCAATTTACATCTTTTACTATTTAAGGGAACTCACCTTTTTTTTTCTCAGACGGTGCGACGGGTAGAACTAATGGTGTAGTGATGTGGCAAGATGTGAGCAAAGAAATGCCATTTCGAACATATTTCAAATTTGCTTATTGTTCTGCAACATGCGGCTTTTGCACGTGCGTCTTCTTTCCTTGATATGACGTTGTGACTGGAACATTGTTCATAGCTGTGGCGGATATCATTCAAATCATTAGGTGATGGGTCCGAACACCTTGATGGAGTAGGTGGTTAGTCTGGGGAGTAGGAGGTTAGACTGCCAGTGGAATGAGATGATTCCACTTAGTGGTAGAGCACTTGTAGTTGGGTTAAGTACCTTGCTTTAAATAGTTAGAACACCACTGCATTATTGATTTTAGGTTCAAAGACGCTCTACCCTTAAACCTTGGTGCATCCTATGTCCATTTGTCACAGCTTCCGATGGAAAAGCGTCTGTAAACTGTGTTAAAACCAAGTCAACATTCAGACGAAGCCCTCTCCGCAGCCTGTGACTAACGAATGAATTTTCCTCTAAATCTGGGCATGGGATGTGGAGGCACCGCGCGTGGTCGGGTTCGAGCGGCGTCTCCTCATTTGACGGCGCTTTTCATTGTCGCAGCCATAATGGGCACGTCCTGAGGTCGCAAAAAACTGGTGATTGTGCACGAACGGGAGCAATTGTGAATATCATATTTCATTTCTACTGATAGATACACACTAGACCTTAAATTAATCATAAAGGGAGTGAGGAAAAAATACATCAATACCCTGAATATCCCTCCTACTGCACTGCACAGTTCAATTCGAGTCACGCAAAACCTCATCATCTGATCTTAGAAACCTTTTTAATGCAACCAATGCAAGAGGTCATGATTTCATTGGTGTCTGTTTGTTAATTGAAAAGGCCGGCCGGCCTCGCTCAGGGCTCTGCCAAAAGCATTAGAGTGCTTGTTGTGAATGCTGACTGCTGCCTCTTGGCAAACATCGTGCATTATCAGGAAACCTTTCGAGTCCTGCGGACATCACAGCCGAGGGTTTTGTCGGCCTCGGGCCGGCACAGGACCCGGTGTTCTGGCCGAGGTGGTTGATGAGGACCTGCTGGCTAAAGGGGAACGGACTTTGGGACCTTGGTTGTTACTGGATATTATCTTAAGCCTTTAAAGTAGCCTCTCGCCTCACATCACCTCTTTCAACCATACTCATACTTGTCTCCACCTGACTGTCTCTCTCTCTTACCAACTGTGTTGTCTCATCTCGAGCTGCTCACTTCTGATTTACTTGCCAGTGGTTATGGGACGTGAACTGTCTTAACCCTTTTTTCTGTTGGTCTGCTTTTTTAATCGGAGCAATCTGTCATTCCCCCGGTAATTACCCAGACATGTCGTGCAGACGGAAGCAGTTAAGGTGCAGTTACCCGGCACTGCCATTTCAGGGCAAACAAACATGGAACAATTGTCCCTTTTACTGAGGATTGAAACAGACTGAACATAAAGACGGACAGCAGCAAAAATGAAGCCAAATCATCTTGATCAGCCCCTGGTGGCTGGCTGCAGTATTGGTAAAAAAAACAACCTGCCTCCTTGATGCTAGTGGATTGGACATGGACATTCCAGAGATGGTTTATGTCACTGAGGTAGTTGTTAACACACTGATCTATGTTCAAGTGTTTGTGTTTCTGATACGTTTGGCTTTAATTCTTTATCTGATGCTATGATTGACAGCTGAGACTGACACGCGATCGGTCGGGTGCACATATCCGACGGTGGGGCCTCCGTATCACAGCTTCCCTCAATGATTACTACTGCACAGACTCAGACAAGATGGCAGCACCTGCATCCAAGATATTTTGGGCTTCATCTTTGAACAGCGGGGGGAAGAGGAGACGCTTGGTGTGTCCTGACACGTTGTTGCGTGTCAGTATGAGGACAATAAATGCTGCCGGTCAACTCTGCGGCAGCGGGAGTGCCAATGATGCCGAGTGGTGTCACAAATAAGACCGACTGCATTAAAAGATCTGGAAACAATTTTGCAGTTGTGCAGTTTATGTAAGATTAAAACTTAAAGCAGTGTGTGTGTGTGTGTGTGTGTGTGTGTGTGTGTGTGTGTGTGTGTGTGTGTGTGTTTAAATTTTCTCCTCAGTGGTATAAAAGTCTGGGGAACAAAAAAAAGCAAAGGTTTCAAAGTCCCACCGGCGTTTTGACGGGAGGCATTTTATTTATTCATGCGTTTATTCATGAAGGCACCGGGTAAGTTTGAGTGGAATAGATTGTGATAACTACCATGCTGGGCTTGACGCTCCAAATTTGACACAGCAGGGGTGGATTTGCCAAGTCAGACAAGTTGAAAAAGTCGCTGATATTTATTACAAGACCAGAAGTTTTAGACCCACTAAATCACATTCGGCTAGATGGATGTCAGGGCGTTGTTATGTTATTCTGCAAAATATGGGAGGAGGAAATGGAAATTTATACAAATGAGACCCAAAAGTGATTGCCACCACTGACTGAGCACCACAGCGGAGGATTGTTTTTTTTTGCATCAGTGATTGAGGATCTGGTCGAAGCAGGAACAAAATCATTGGCAGCACTTTTGCCAGCGTGTCAGCTTATTTAAATTTGCAGGAGGTATTGTCAGAGGTTGTCTTTTATATATGGGCTTTTTTATTTGTGCAACACTTCAGGTATTAAACTACTTTAAATTCAGTCAATTACCTTGTATTGAGGAGCCGCATTCAACCCTACTTTCCTTTCATTCGCACTTCCTTTTGCAGAAAGAGCAATTGAATATATGTTTTTTTTTCTTCTTTCTGTTGCACAGAACAGAACCTACACTTCCCCCTCTCCCTTTTTTCCTTCTCCTTTCAAGACATGCACAAGATGTGTGCCGAGCCCGGCATCGGATGATAATTAGCGGCTGTGCATTGAAATGAGCTCAGCTGCGGCTGTTAACATTTTCATCAAAAGTCTTACTTAATGCTCTGCCCGATTTAAAATATGCGCGCGATGCAAAATTGAGCAGCCAGGAGTCATCTGCATGACAGGTTCATAAATCTGCCCCTTAGCGAGCTGCACAACATCCACTCTCCTCTCGTTTTACCCGGAACTTGTTTAAAGAAACGCATCGCCTAATTTGTTGTATATGTGCTTGACCTGGCTGGACAAGGACGGAGGTCTGAGCAGTGGACAAGCGACGCCAAACAATTATAGCAGCCGATTCTATTAGATCTTTGGTTTTGGTTTGTTTTCAGGCAACAAGCTGACCAACCGTCTGTGTGCAAATACTTCAAGAAGTCGCTGTTGCGTTGAATCCGAACTGTATTGTCGCTGCCGATCCCCCGTCTCAGTCCACATTCCCTGTAAGTCTCCATCATACTTATCATTAGACTATTGTTCTGAGGGGCACAGGTGGAATCAGGTGTGAAATTAGTTTGGATGGGGGTTCGACGGCGCTCCCGTCCGTCAGAGGATAAACACAAAGCCGATCTAATTACGATCGGGAGCGGGAGAGGGATAGACCAATGACCTGTGGCGCCTTCATCTGCCGTTAATCAGGATCATCTGCGAGGAGAAAAATATGTTCGCCTGCAAATTATGCAACAGTTCAGGCTGTTGAACATTATTGCTTTTACCATTTTAAACGTTAGCCATACTTTTTTTTTTTTTTTTTATATGGGGCCAATTTTGTAGGTGACACTAAGAAAGAGACGTCGCCAGTGCGTTTTATCTTATTTCAAACCATATTTTCTCATGGAACCCGCCTGCATCCTATCCAACATCTGTAAGCCAACTAAACTAATGCCACAAGTGTTTACTTCCCCTATCCACTAGTGTTTACTTCCCCTATCACAATACCTCTGCCGCCCTGTACAAGAGAATTACTGCAGGTGGATGAATGTTTTCTGCTCCGCATCGAGAAAACAATAATGAAATGCTCTGTTCTCATGACGGTTGAGATATGTACACGCCAGGTGGCAACCCACCGTGACTCCACCCATTGACTTGTAAACTGCCATTTTGAAACATCGAGCTAAGCATTTTGACCAGGGCCATCTTGTTTTTGTTTTTTTTAAACCAGACGTAGGATTGGGGGTGGGTCTGCGCGCCCACCTACACCTGCAACCATGCACCTACTGGACAGTACTAGCTGTCAATCACGCCGCATCCATCCACCAATGTATACAGTGCTTTATTGTCTACTTTACTCTAAAGGTGGACATAATTTACTAAATAAACTTTGTGCTATATTGGAAAAGTCTTAAACCTAATGATTGAGACCATAATGGAACCATAGAGGAAAGAGTCAAAGACTTCTATAGAAAGTGAGCGGAGTCGCCCTCTGCTGGGGATTCCAGACAATACGGACTTCACGCACTCCTGCAATGGCACCATTGTGCCAGGTGACTGTATCCATTTTGATATACAATGTATGGAACTGTATACGCTATGTACACGTTAGATTACAATAAGGGCATCTTTTCGTAGCAAAATAACAAAAACCTGTGTGCGGTTTTTTAAGTTTCCTCGGAAACGCCCAATAGGTTGTTTCCAACAGAGGAGTATAAGAACTTCTGCCTATTTGTATGTTACCAAACTCGTAGTGATCTATTCCCTGTTATTTAGGAAGACGACTTTTGCTAAGAGTTAAGTGCTGACGCGTGAACACATGAGCGATCCTATCAGTACAGAATGACATCATCGCTGTTCATCACGAACCTGGCAGCTGCACATGTTGTGCCCCGGCAAAACTTATCACGGTTTGATCGATGACGAGCATTAGTCGTTCGCACCGATTCATTCAGAAGTGCACGTCAGTAATTGTCCTTGCAGGGAGATGAACTGGATGCTATTTCTGTCGGTGTGACGAGCTGTTCTAGCGCTCACGATGTCACGATCGCTTAGTTGACTGCTGAGGTTCCGGAATACGGCAGCGTCTCTCCGAAAATAGATCAGGCGAGGCAGGAAACGTGCAGCACGGAGACCCCGAGGTCAGCATGAGCATTTCTTCATATCTTCATCCTCCTCATGTTCACCGGCTACAGAACAGGAAAACATTCAAATGAACCTTTGTTGGTTGGTTTTCTTCAGCTCTGGGCTTTTTGTAATTGCCCTTTCCTTCTAATACCTTGCGTGCTGCTCACTTATCCATTCTCGCACTGATCCCATCTTTTCCTCTCACTAATCCCTCTGTTTGTCCCTGTTCCATCCCTATCTGTTGCTGTTTCTTTTATTCTATCCACCCCTTGATTTCTTTCTTTACTTCAGCCAACTGGTCACGTCCTTCCTCCTTTTCATTTCTGCTGTCCTCACTTCCTCCGCCTGTATCTCTCAATTCCTCCTTGCATTGTCTTTTCTCTGCCTTTACATTCTCCGCTTACACAAACCCTTTGTCTTCGCGTCACTTCGCGTCCTCCAACTCTCCTTTTTCCGAAAGTTTGTGCTTCCGGAAAGTGAACAAATGGGAAGTGTCAAACTGTTTCAACAGGACACAGAGAAACCTTTCAACCTCACTTGCTGATGATTCACTCAGAACTTCGATTCACTGCGGAGGACGTTTGATGACGACTTCTTTACTTCTTTACTGATAAAATACCCTTCTCATTCAGTTCAAGGACAGCATATATAGTCATCTTTTCTTTTCTATGCAGCACTGAAAAGGTCTTTTCAACTTGAATGTAAAACTTCTCCTGCTGCCCGTCCTCCTCCGGTCCACCTCCATCCCTTTTTGTCTCTTCTTCCCACCACAAACGACCCACCCAGCAACAAGTACCTTAATTAAGAAACTCGACCCCTCGCTCTTGAATCTGCTAAGACTCTCACTCCATCTCCCTTTCTACCCCCTCCATCGCTGGCCTCTCCTTCCCCACCTCTTCCCTCCTCGGTTCTCTCCCTCTTTCAGCTCTTCCTCCCACTTGTCTCCACCCTCCTCCTCCTCCTCCTCCTCCTCCTCCCGGCCTCCTTCAGCAGCACTTCAGGTACATTATGCACGGTGATATTCGTCTCCCGCTTTTCTTGCTCCTTCTTCCTCCCATCTCTGCTGTTATTCTTTTGATTTAATTAATGACATTAACATATGAATGCGTGTTTGTTTTTTGCGACTTGCGGCCGCTGTTCGCGTCACACAAAGGTGATTCAACCGGTTCGAGCGACTGAATTAGCTGTTTTCCGAACACAAGGGCCCTGATTTCTTCCCTGTGCATAAATGCAACCCTGATTTTGCAAAAGACGGCAGCCGCGGAGCCATTGACTGCCTCGCTGATGCATTCTGGGAGTGAACGAGAGCGCCCAACGCTGAGAAATGAAATGATGACAAAGTGCTGAATGGAATTAGTCTTTTAGAAAAGTAAAAAATCCTGCGAATGCAAAACTTGAACTTCAATTCCACTTGATAAAAGTTGTGGAAATTACAATACATGGGGCGATTTAAGTTGCTTTTCATAGGAAAAGTGGAAATGGAAATGTTTGAAAAATATAAGATAAGAAAATGAAATGTAAATTCAAAAAAAAATACAAGCCCCCCAGCTAGTGATGGAGCAGCGCAAGAGAGAGAACCGAGTGGGATACTCAATTATTATATTATTATATTGTAATTTTAATTACTTTTCATGAACAAGTTCTTGCAGCTCAAGACAATATTTGGTCCATTTGATGAAGGTGGGAAATCAGGGCCTTTCTCCACTGCAGAGAGGGCAGACAAAACTATTGCAGCCATTACAACTATCTATATCCATATGATAGTTTTTATTGGTAGTGGTGGAGCGTCGGATTTGGATCGACTGCCCGAGCAACAGTGATTTGCAGGAAAACGATGCTGCGTGTTCTCTCACCGGTATCACCCAAACGAAAGCAGAGCTTAATAGCGTTACAGCGAAATGCAAACAAATCTACTGCCACTGTTCCTCATTCAAGGCGTTCGACTGCAGCCACAGAGAAGGCGACCACGGACTGTATCGAGTCCCAATCCGACCGAACCGTCGTAGTCAAGGTCTTTTCATCCACCTGTTATCAAAGAGACAAAAAGTCTCAAAACATCTTCCTCTCAAATCATTTTTACTCCCAACAATTTACAGTCGGCATCGTTTGCCCCTTTTTCTTCTCCCGTCTTCCCTCGGATCCCGTCTCATGTTCACGCTCTCGTCGTTGCATTAGCACCCACACCCTCTCCGTCTTTTTAATCTTTTATCTTCCGTCTCATCATCCCTCCTCTCTCTGATTTTCTCCTCGCTGACGAACGGTGACGAAACCTGCCGTTTCATGTCAGGCCACTCCGCAGACCCGTCTCCCTCTTCAGGTCGCCTGGACAAGTACCCAATTAAAGCGATGGCCACAAATCCTCTCATCTGACGAATCTCCTCCTCCTCCTCCTCCTCTCCGTTCCGCTCTCGTCTTCGAGACCCTTCGCTCTTATTAACCTTGTTATCTTCAGGTTCCCCCGCTCTTGCTTTCATTCCTTTGACCTCACACCTCTCATTTCCGTGTCTTTGTGTGACTGCAGCATAATGTGTCCGTGTGGGTTTTGTTTGTCTGATCACGTCAGATCTTAATTGAATTGCAATTCAGGAAAAAAAACTCCAGGTGAAATGTTAATATTGACTGAATGTGGGCAACTGGCTGCTGTTTCGGTTGAGTTTCTTTCACTGACATCCCATGTCAGACGCCACCTACAGCCAGCCCTGTTATTAGGAAGAAAAAAAACAGCATAAATCCCTATATTGCATCATTAATCCCTTCCATTCGTTCCCCATCAAACCCCAAAAGGCCTCTTACTGTACTATTATGCAAATTGAGTGCCCCCCCAAATTGAGTGCCCCCCCCCCCCTCCCCTCCCTCTCTCCCTGGTCAAAAATCCGCCTCACTCAAAAGGGAATCTAATCCAGAGGCCTGCCGGTAAAAGGCGCCATCAAGGGTAGCGGCGGTGTCGTGTTCTGGCCAGGCAGAGCAGGAATTATCCGCGATGATGGTAAATGTCCTGGCTCTGTGTCACCATCTGAGGCCCTCATTAGAGGAAAAATGGCTCACAGGGGCCCCGAGCGGGGATGACTGCACACGCTGTTAACCCCACCAAGACGTACGTGTGTGTGTGTGTGTGTGTGTGTGTGTGTGTGTGTGTGTGTGTGTGTGTGTGTGTGTGCGCCATGAAACTGCTCCATCTAATCTCTTGCCAGTGTGAAGAAATGATGCTTCACTGCCAAACCACATGTTGCTCTGTGATATTCACCAGACGAAACACTTGTAGGCCGAATCTTTTTACATCCGCGTTCCATCTGTTCAAAAAAACGAATGAGTTAATCTGCTAAAAAGAGAACATTTGTTGTAGTGTGGACGTTGACAAGTAGGGGAATATATTCAAGCTCCCACAGAACATGGAGATGATTTTTTTTATGCTTGTTTCTATTATTCTATCATATTAACTCAGAATAGCTCGGATGTGGATGAATAAAGATTGGTGATTTGCCATCGCCTGCATCTCGTGGTGGATCTTTGTTGTCGTCGCGTGAGGGGGTCGCGTGACGCGGCGGCTCTCGTTAGCAGTGAAAGAAAAGGATGGATCATGAGAGGACAAACGAGACGATCGCAGAGACGGGAAACGGCGATGACGACGAAGATCAGAGCCCAGAAACGGGCAGTGAGGGATCGAGTAACAAAAGACCAAAAAAAGCAGGGGCGGCCTAACCCGCCTCTCCTCATCTGATCTCTCTTTTCTCTTTCTTCTCACCACTCCGATATGTCACAGCTCCGCTGATCAGGTCTTAACAGCCAATCAGCTGCATGGTTCTTCTTTGCAGACAGAGAGAGGGGGGGCAGAAGGAAACGTAGAGGGGGGCAGTGCACATATACCAGACATGAAGCAACAGTATACGCATGCTTTGGTACTTTTACAATTTTTTGAAATGACTTGAATGTGATATTATTGAAATTGCAAGAACAAATGAAAAATAGTTGATGGTCTGAGTAGCTTTCCACCAATGGTTCTGCTTTAAATTGGATCAGTTTACTCAATTTTCGACCATATGTCCATAATCCAACTTAAATGTTACGCACAAATGGAATAGCAACCAAAGAGAAGGAGTCAAATGAATAAGAAGCATGACTGTATCACTCGCTACGCTTGAATTCTCATTAGTGCCAGAGTTATTGTTTCCTTCTCCTTAAGTACACCCACACCAAGGATGAGCTGATGCCTTATTTAATGGAGGCTGTTATTGTGTTTCATTACAGGACCAAGTCAAACAAATAAACGTATTAATATTAAACTAAACTATTAAGAAGACACGACTATTAAGAAGACAAATATGTAAAATATGAATAAAACTATTAGGAAAACAAAAGAAAATTGCAGTGAATAAAAGATGAGAGGAGAGAAGTAGAAAGCGAGGAGAATGTGTCAGGGGGATTATGAACATTGGGTTTTATGAACGTTATCAAGCTCCGCTCTAATGATCTCATGGATTTTTTTCTTTTTTCAACAGTCAAGTCAGAATAACATCTGAATAAGGAAGTGATGAGAGGGCGATCCAGATCCACATCATGTCATTGCTCGGCAGTGGAACATATTTGGGGGACTGTCACTTTAACAGACTGTCCGTCATCTTAGTCAGACTCAGACTTGGAGTCCAAACTCTCGGCAGGTAGGTGCAGTGAAGGTTTGGAAAAAAAAGAAAGGTGGAGAAAACAGAACTAACTCTCCAAACTCTGACGAGCCAAACTCAGACAGCAAAAACTCAAGAACAGGAACAAGAACAGAAGTGAACTGAACAGATGGAGTGAAAAGGACGACTCGGGAGCACGGAGACTAAATGCACAAAGGAGGCGGGGATAACTGAGCCCAGGTGAAACACATCAGGGCGGGGCAGGAAACAGGAAATAGGAAAAAGACAGGAAGTGAAACAAGCGAGAGACACGAGGGAAAAAAACCTATAACCTTCAACAGGAAGTAATAAGTCCAAACAATCGAAATACAAATCCCATAACATGCCCAAACAAAAACTCCCAAAAGTCCCTGAAATCCAAACGAAAGGATCCAAAAGATCAAAATAGGGCTAGTCTTAATAATAAGCAGTCTTGTGCTTCCCACGTGCAACTCATTCCGGAAAGGTCAGAAAGAAACATCTCCCGACTGTCCCACGAGCGTCTCAGATTTCGGGCGGACTTCACTTGTGGGGAAAGGCATGGAAGAGGCAGATCATATCCAGGCAGTAGGCTTGACTGCAGGATGATTGTGGCATGAGGCCCTTTAAATGTCTGCAGGGACTCAAAACATTCACCAAAAGTAATGTGGATCACCAAGAGGTGCAAACCATAACTTGGCATACAGGCCTAACGCTTCACCTCAGCCACGGAGGCTTGTCATTTCCCCCGATGCACCAAATGGCACAAAATTCACCGGGGCAGCGGCGTCTTACCTGCATTACCTTTATTGTTTCTCACCAAAATATTTTTGTATTTGTTGTGCCTAGCCACTAGCCATATGAAGAACTACACGCTGATTAGAATGTTGACACCCTCATCAGTGTTGTTTCCATGTGTTCACAGCAGTGAGCTTAATGAGCAGCAGCATGCGCTCTGCCGGCCTCCTTTTTCTCTTAGTTTGCCCTGGGTTTTGCATTTCAGGCAACACGGACGTTTCTATCTTACTGCAGCGGCGTGCAGCCTGAGAGGAGGACCTGTAAACAGCGCAGAGGACTAAAGCGAAACCATTTAACCTCCTCTGCATGTTGCGTTGGTTACAATACATAATTTAGTGGATTTCTATGTATAACTCTCGGTCTATATAGTTAATTCCCAGTTAACCTCAACGGTATCGATGCAGTAAAGCACAGCGATCTTTGAAGTTAAGATGAAGAAACAACAATTTTTCTAGAAGAGTCTCAAAGATGTTTTGGCAGTACTTCAAAGATCTGAAACAGTCTTGAAAATACAGCTCTGGTGATTTCTGGTCGATGGGATATGATTATATTTTCAGAGCCAGCATCACCGAAAAAGGTGAATTAACAAAATGCTAGTCATGGCGTGTGCATTCATGAAATCAAAGGGACGCATGGGCCGGTGCCAAATATATATTTGTCCATTCAGTTACGTGCGGAAACATTGACAGGGGCTGTTCATTTTATCATTGAGATAACATAAAGAGAGACACTGAGAGAAAAGGAAGGAAGACGGAGAGAGGAGCTACAGGGAGCACGTGAAGAGTGTGCGTGCCCTGAAAATATGCAAATGAGAGTTTGTGTGTGTGTGTCCGTGTCATAGAGACAAAGAGTTCATGTGACAACCAGCTATATTTGGTGTGTATTACACACACACACGCATGCAGACACCCTCTGTTCTC
Source organism: Scophthalmus maximus (assembly GCF_022379125.1). NCBI lineage: Eukaryota > Metazoa > Chordata > Actinopteri > Pleuronectiformes > Scophthalmidae > Scophthalmus > Scophthalmus maximus. The sequence continues at coordinate 6,063,012 of NC_061517.1, forward strand.
GGTAGGAGAGGTTCATTTGCAGCACAGAGTAAATGGCCTCATAATTCACCATGGTCATTAGGAAGGAGGAAGGCACAGTCATTACCCTGTGTCACACACACACACACACACACACACACACACACACACACACACACACACACACACACACACACACACACACACACACACACACACACACACACACACACACACACACACACACACACACACACACACACACACACACACACACACACACACACACACACACACACACACACACACACACACACACACACGGCTGACAAGCACACAACAACAGGTGCAGAGGAAAATACACTCGTAGATACGTCCATGAATGCATTCGGAGGTTTTGAAAAAGATAAAGATATCAATTGATTTGTGTGTGACGTTTTCTATGTCAATAAATTTGTTTCTGCTCTATTCCGCCCAGTATGAACAGGCATGTGCACACACACACACACACACACACACACACACACACACACACACACACTCACACACAATCCCCATCAATCCATCTGCAGACTATTCAGGTCACAGGGTCAAGGACTAGCAGATATGACATGACAGCCCTCTCTCTCTCTCTCTCTCTCTCTCACAATGTCACAATGAGATGACCTCACTGGTTGACAGCAGCTCCCTTTCTTTTTCCCCTGTGCGTCTCTCTAACAAGCCGATATTCCCTCACCCACAGTCATCTCTTCAGCCACTCACCAGCCTGTTAATGCCAAGGTGTAACAGACATGCGAGCCCGCCCCTGCCCCTCCGCTTCTTCAACTGTAGACTCTGTCTGGTGTTCGAATGCACAGTGAGTGTTTAATGGTGAACAGGTGCCCTACGAGGAATTCAGATCCCCGTGTCGATCCACATCCCTTTCAGGAACCGTGCTTCTTGTGAAACCACAAGAATGAGCTGAAAGGGGATTGAATACTGATTAAGCGGTAAACCAGTCGAGTATGAGAGAGAACTGATGCATATTTCATCGTGATTCCTGATATCTGGAGAGTCTCTGAAGAGGAGGCACACACACACACACACAGGCCCTACAATATTTCACTGATACTCAGGCTGATGTATGAAAAACATTAAAACTCACAGTTACAGGAAAACCTCATTGGTGTCATGGGGCAGGACTAATGCATAAATCTAACATGTTGTACTTTTTGTGGTTCAGGAGCGTTTTTTAAAATCTGACAAGTGATGTCACGAGTCGGCGTCGTTTGGGGCCGAACGGAGTTTGAGAATGAGAAAAATAGTAGTTTTAGAAAAGACGTGAGCCATCCAGACCTCGCTCTCCTCCTCTGCTCGAGGCTGGTCGTTGGAGGCTTGAATTAGCCGCTGCAAGCATTGCGTAGATCCGTCTTCAGTTTTTTATACCAAGCCGAACCATCCACATCCCGCTACGTTTGCCCCCCAGCCAAACTTCTCATCTAACTATGAAAAAGAAAAAGAGGATAAGTGTATTAAGTTTATTTTTTATATTAAAATATGTGATCATAACTCAAATTAATGACCAATCGGTGCGAGTTATGCAGCCATCTGTGTACAGATGCATCACCGACCCCCCCCCGACCCCCCCAAAAAAAGTCATAATGGTGCAGGGTTTTGCAGATAAACCTGTGTGATGGATAAAGGAACAGACTAATGCATAAACAGATTTCATCAGCAGGATGATAATGACTAAATGTAGATTGCCTTGTCTCACACACACACACACACACACAGGTAAAAACAACTATAGAGCGAGAGATGAGAAATGAGAGGGTATCAGATAATGTGACATTGGACTCTCTCTCTCTCGTTCACCCTCACCCTGTCACATTCATATCTCTTTTCTCTTCCCCCTTTTATTTGTCTCTCGGTCTCTCTGAACAGCTCTTTGTGTTTATTGACCTCTCTCGGTTTCTGCTTCTGTTCCCATTTGCTTCAATTTATTTTCACGCAAAAAAAAACCCCAACAACAACCCCCCCCCCCCCCCCCGAGCTTGGCCCTCACTCCGAACACACACACACACACACACTCACACACATTCTCAGTGAGGATTTCTGTTCATAATGAATAAACCAGAAAAAAAAACCCTGCCCATTAGCTCACCGACCAGCAGCCTGTAAACCATCAGAGATTCAGATAACCGGGCGGCTCAGTTCGTCTCAGAGCCCAGTCGCAACCTAATTAGACTCCCTGGTGCCAAAACCTCAGTTCAAGATCCAGACGTGCCCCGCGGCAGATGGCACAAAACTGACACAAACTGACCTGTTGTTATTTGATTCAAATTCAGATTTTTATGTTACAGGGACCTTGAGGTCATTTTCCCATCACGGAACAACAAGTGCATTGGCCTGCAGATAAAGAATGTATCAACATAAATAATAGGACAGCCAATGGGGGGGGGAATAGAAGAAAATCCATGTGTGAAGAAAAGATAAAATACATGATGTCTTCACATTCATTCCTCTTCTTTCCCTCCCTCTAGTTCCACAGATACAACTGTAGCTGTGTTCCAGTTCTTCCTGGGACACCAAAATGAGACACGAGTCTGGTCTACGGCAGGTTTTCCCATTCGCCATCACCAGCGACTTCCGTCCCTACTGCTGTTGCCTATAGGAACCAGTGCGCAATGAACCCCGGGACATGATGATAGTGATTACGGTGTAGAGCCGCGACATCGAGGTCCCGACACGAATAAGGAATTCAAAACCAAACTCATCGGCATCACGAACGCTTGGCGATACATCGGCGTGACATGAACTACACAAAATGACAGAAACCATCTTTTGTCCTTTGGTTTTTTTATTTTATTTGAGCCTACCTATTCTGCAGCCAGCCACCGGGGGGCGACTGAGAGGTTTTGGCTTCGCTTTCGAGGGCTGTCGCGTCGTCCACCTTTGAATAGTCTGCGCGATGCAATTTGCGGTACGTGTACAGAGGACAGAGTAAAAGCCTCCTTTGTGTCAAACGCCACGCTGTTGCACATTTTCAAATTAAAAACAGCAATATCCAGATTTGTTTTGACGACTGAACCAATCACAATAAAGCCGTTCACCGGCTCAGGTGTGTTCCACACGGCTCTCCCGGGACTGTTTAGACTGACATCCCTCTTCTGTTCCTGTTGTTATTTGTCTCTCCTCCCTATTTCCCTGGGGTCTTTTTTTCCTCTGCTTCATCCTCTCTCTCTTTTTCGTCCCTCGCATCCTTTTCTCCTCCCTTTCCCAGAATCAGCCAGGAAGCAAAATGAAATTCTTATCAGCGGTTGTGTCTCCTCTCACCTTCTGCTCTGGCTTGTTTGTTGTATCTCGGAGCTTGTTTTTTGTTCATATGCTGTAAAATATGTTGGTTTTTTTCCCATCATCTCGTTAAAGCTCTCATCAAAAAGCATGGGTTGAGGTCCCACGTCTGTCAGGAAGCTCTTCTCTCGAGTCTTTGTGTTTTGTTTTCCCCAGAACTGCTTTGGTAGCACTTTTCCTGACTGTGCTGACCGAGCATGTCGCGCGTCTCCAGCTCTCGCCGCTGTCAGAGGAGAGCAGAGGAAACGCGGTTTCGGAGTTTTTTTCACCCCGCACAGCGCAGCACCGCAACCCAGTTGTGTCCATTGCAGCTCATTGCAACAACAAGAGCCGCGTGCGGGGGGGACTCGTAGGAGCGTCTGTTTAGTGCCGCAGGCTCAAAAACAAGGAGGTGGACCACAGCTATGTGAAGCTGTTCAGACGGAGCAGGGGTTTTTCTCTTTCCTTTTCATTTGTGAGGGGGGGGAGAGATTTTTTCTAAAGGAAAGGGGGTTCTGTTTCCATGACAACAGACCGATCTACGTTTAGGGTATCATCCGCCCCCTCTCATCGTTTTCACATCGAGACATCGAATTCTCATCCGCGGCAAAACATCCCGATTGTATCTCAAAGTGTGCGATTTGGCCGACGACCCCGTCTCCTGAAAGTTACGTTTCTACAGGCTGCGGCTGCACTGCGAACACCTGAACGAGAACATGCAAGTCACAGGTGTGTCAATTCTCAGCATATCAGCAAAATGTGCACAGATAAGGTATTTGATTTCTGCCACAATACCTGATGTTGTATAATTTAAATTCATGCAGTGACTCCAGCATCATTAAACAGTTTATTAGTCATGTTTAGGCAAACGGATTCAGGGTGAGATCCTGGTCTGGTCTAAATCTAGCAAAAATATGATTGAGACTCAAATTTTCCCCGAAACCACAATCTACTTCCCGTTGCGTGAACACGCCCACTGACGGTTCTGGATGCGACTCTTGGTCTCTGGTGTTGCAGCCGTGCACGTTGCACGCTCTCTCGCCATCCACTCCGCTGTCGATGATGAAAACACACGTTGCTCCTGAGCATAATCCCACCGTTATGTTTCCCGTGAAACATGTTTTCCCGTTTCAGTTGAGCTGCACAAAGATGTAATTCCTACGAGACCTTGCTGGTTTGGCACGCGAGTGCTGCGCTCGACTTCACCCTGCGCCTCGCTGACGGATCTGAGGAAATACAACCTCAACTCTCTCGCTGTGCTCGTTGTTGCTCTAACTTTCCTTTCAATTTGGGATTATCTTTACCTTTAACATGGGAGGAGTCCCGCTGACACGATCCTTTGGGACATTTCGATCAATCTCAGGCCCTAAATAACCTAATGACACGCCCACTGGACAATTCCCACAGCTCCCCTTTGTCCTTGTCAATCTTTCTTTGTCTCCTTCTTGCGCTTGTGTCATGATGTCAGCCTCCCACCGTCCCCGCCTCCCTCCGTCACAGTGCAGAATAAGTGAAAAGTGCAGAGGCAGCGAGGGACAAATTTAATTTGGGAGACATACATTCACAATGGAGCTTCCCCTTTAATTTGTAAGCCATAGTCCTCAGAATTCAAAACCTGCTTCCTTGGCAGCTATCTGAGCTTTTCTGATGCACATCAGCTCTCACACAGAGAATGATCGGATCTGGAATGAAGTGGACAATATCAGATGAGTCAAGCATTGAGAGTCATTTCAATCAGAGTCAATTATCCAAATTATTAAGCTTCATAGCAGACAGCCACTTTTAACTTTATTCTGCTACGTGACCAAGGTAGGAAAATAGAAATGTCTTAAAGCATAACTATTGGACACAGATGCAGAGTGGTTATGAACATGTCAAGTATTTGGATGCTGAGATATTTAGATGAAGGGGTTCAATTCTGGGATCATTCTTTGGGTAAACGGTCATTTTTGCTATTACATCATGTTAGAATTGTATCATTGTGATTGACATGTCGACCAAGCAAGACGAGTGGAACAATATGAAAACAAATGAATGGTTTGCCTAGCTGGACCACACTGTCCACTCCATGGTGTCCAATGATTGGAGCCTTGAAAGATTTTACGCTGTCAGACTCATGCTGGGTAGAAACCACAGATTCCATCTTTTGTATTCCCACGCGGTCGTCTCCCTTGTCAAACATGTCACCTGCATTACCCACAATGCAGCTCAACTCGAGGAACGAGCAACAGGTCTGGTAGGCTCACTTCAGTCTAACCCCACACTCCCAGAATCTTTTCATTTTTAGCCTTTACCCTCAACCAACGCTGACATTTGTGTCAAATGTCAGCGTTGAAACATTTTCATAGATATGAAAATGTTTATTATGACGAATAAACAGTGCTGAGATGATGTTTCAGCTGAGATGACATTTTGCGTAAAAGAGAATACGTTTATTTTCTTGATCTAGTTCTATATATTTTGTTGTATTTTAGTTATTGTTATTCTTAATAAGATTCATGGTTAAACTGTCAAAAATATCAACCGTTAATTACATTTCTTTTCTGTCATAAGGGTTTGATGACCTAAAGAATCTATATCTGTCGGACTCAGGCTGCGTGTATTTCTTTAAAAACTCCATCCAAATGTCACATGAGGTTCACAGTGGAAACCAGACTCCATTTGGATTTCTCTCATTTCCTTTTTCGCTCTCTGAAGCCCCCTCTGCGTGAATAAGTGCGTAGATCAGGCAGCCCACTGTGACGGGACCGTGAGCTCCAGAGCCTGCTCCATCCCGCCTGGATAAGATATGAGTCCATCCCAGGGTTTTACCCACAATCCTTCACCTTAATGCCGACTCATGCTGAATCGCATTGGGCCACATTCTTTTTTTAAACTTTGGGATAATTGGACATCTTTTGAATTCCGAGCACTGAGGTGATGCTCTGACCTGCGCTCAGTCTGGGATTACTCTTTAATGCTGTCGAGGCCTTTCAGGCACAGCCAGTGTAATTTACCTGCGGAGTGGTCGTGAACATACATCTTGAATGTAGCACACACCCTGATGCAGTCGGTATTCTGTGTCATGTCGCAACTCATTCGGTTGTTTTTATTCTTTGCTGTCTCCCTACATGACATTAAAAGACTCAGTAAACCTCGGGAGCTGTGTGAGTAGAAGTATCCAACACAATTACGAAAAAATCCAACGCTCGGCCTTTGCCGGGCATTTGGAGGCTAACGAGAGCAGAGACCTTCACTCTGCTCTGCCTCATTTGGCGATGGCAGGTGTTGTGGTCGGCCATCTTCAAATCAGCCCCTTCAGCCGACCTGACACGGTTAAATGACGGAGGCCGCTGCCTCCTGACACCCTTGATAAGGCCAAGTTGTCGGGGGCGGCCATGTTATTTTCTTTTACTGAGGACAATAGCCGAGAGCTGACACCGCGGGGCAGGAGGGCGAAGTGATTCAACACCCGTGTGTCTACTATGCCTTTCTATCTTCAGTTGTACTTGTGTGAGTTAGAATAGGAGAAATAAGGACACTAACAATCTATGAAAGACTGGAGAATATTGTAACACACACACACAGACACACGCGCGCAAGAATTTTCACCATATAACCTTTTCCTTCTCCAGTTAAGCACTGACGTGACCCCGTCTTTTACTTGTTGACCCCGACTGATATGGATATTTGATGATATTGATATTAGGGGTTACAAATACTGATATATTTTATATATATATATATATATATATATATATATATATATATATATATATATATTTAATTTTAGATTTATTTTAAAAATGGCAATTGTTCCCAAGGTATCACCATTAAAGCCTTATGACAGAGAAATGTATTTGGGGCTTGATATTTTACAGTTTAACAATTAAAGCTATTATCAAAATAAGCAAAGACGGGACAGAAATCTCTGGAAACGGCTCTTGGCAAGTGAAAAAAAATTAAGCTTGATGCCGAACCTGCAACGATTCCTCTAGATTGGCTTTTAACGTTAACGCTGGCTCTGCAGCAATAGCGAAACTTTCATGCAGTAAAGCTCCTTTAATACAGAGCAATAAAAGTACAGCAAAGTATCAAAGTCACACAAACACGCACACAGCCTCAACATGATATACAACATGAGTGGACAGCAGCTGCCCACTGGGCCAGACCCCGACCGCACTAAATCACACATCAGCCACATGTCCGCTACCTACGCCGGGTTCAATCAAATCCACGGGAGAATGATGTGAACGCACGCACACATGATCCATAAATGACCGGACAGTTGGCCTGCTAGGCTTTCCATGAAAAAAAAATTCTACACAAAAACGCGCACACACGCGCGCGAGCGTAGACAACTGTAGTTGCATGCTGTGGGTGACTCTTAGGCGAAGGGGCCAAAATGTCAATTGCCCAACAGAGGTTCCCAAAATACAAAGACATATTCAGGTTAAAGTGAAAACATGCACGGAAAATAAGATATATCCCTGGTGATTTCCTGCGTGATAAATGCCTTAAACGACTGTCAAGATCGACACTGAATAACTTTTCTTGACATCAGTGAATTGATTTAGGGGCAAATAACTCAGCTCCGGCCTCGACAGGATGAGGTGATGGAGGATGAACCTCTGACGGAGGCGGTGACATTGAGCTGTGACTTGAATAAAATGAACCCTCAGAACATCTTAGAACGGCAGAGGAGATCCGATAGCCTTTTACACTGGATTATTTATAGGTGCAGAATTGTATATGTTATATAATGTGTGTGTATATGTATTCCATCCGATATGAGTTTGGATTGCTATGGCAACAGTGGTCATATGATCACTCCTGCCTGTATGGCCTTTGATTTTAAAGACCGCCCGTTGTTAACTGGAAATATAAGTTGTTCTTTTGAGTGTTCATACTAGAGAATCTCACATAAAATCATTTTTCTTTTGGTCTTACCTTATGATGACATACATGACCAGGAAGTTTCCCACCAGGCCGATGACGCAGACGATCATGTAGACGACCACGATGGTGACCTTCACCCCCGTCGGCAGCAAGGCGTCGGTGTCGTTGTAGCCACCGGTGAAGTTGTTCTGGAAGAGCGAGTCGTTGTAGAGCTGCAGGTGGCCCAGCTCGGCCAGCAGGAAGTCGTCGGAGAACTCCATCTCTGACCAACGGGCGAAGGCGGGGAGGTTTTACAGCCACCTGAACGAAGGAAGACGAGAGGAGACGGTCGTTCCAAAACATCGTCACATCACGAGAGAGCCATCGAAACTGCCTTTCACCCCAGCGTTACGTCACCCTGTAAATATTTGACCTATAATGATCAGTTTGAATTCAAGATTACAGTCTAAAAGGACACTTGACTACCAAAAAATATTCCATAATAGGCCCACTGCATACTCTTCTCTCCAAGCTCGGCAAACACTTCACCACCACAAAAAAAAAAAACACGTAATTGACGGCCGGCGTGTGAACCCAGACGTGCCACTTGAAATTTGGTCCACACAATTTTCATGCAGTCTCCTTTCCTTCCTCCTAATGATCAAACGAGCAATGTTGTTGGTATAAAAGTGGTTATGTTCATAGAAAGATCATGTTCCTAAAAGCCCAGATTTTGCAGCATGAAAGTCAGTCTCAGTATCTGTGCACCGAGACTTTTCATGGAGGTAAACAATGTCACCCTCTGTCCTGCTTTGCTTCTCAGTGTAACCAATGGTCGCTTTAAGCAGTGGAAGGTTGGATAAATAAAGCAGGAAGGATAGATGGGGAAAAAAATGGGAGACGGGGGAGGGTTTGGCGAATGAAGGCGAGGAAAGGGCGGGAGGTAGAGTAAAATAAATTGGAGGAAGGAGGTAAGAAAAGCAGAAAGAGAGTGAGGAAGGATGGAAGGAGATTAAATAAAGGGTTTAAGAACAGGAAGAAGAGAGGCAGTGGAATGGGAGAGGAGAGGGAATAAAAAAAGGTGAGTAGATGAGGAGTAGGGGAAGGAGGAAAAATGGAGGAAACTGAAAGGAACAGCAGCTAGAGGAGGACACGAAAAATGACAGCATCAACATTTCTACTAATGGTTCTTAATGCAGTGAAAAGAGCAGGAAGAGAAAACAGTGGCAACCAGCAGCACACTTATAAATATATTTGAAGAGGAAGGGTCTGATATCAACAACACAACTGAAGGTTTAAATTCTTAAAAATGACTCATATATGCATTGAATTAATATAAACAAACAATCGTTTTTGACATCCTAATGTTAAAGTGTGGACATAAAGGGTCTATAGAACACATGGTTTATTTGAGCGGGTTTCTGGCCAAAGGAAGGTTTTAGTTCCTTTTTTTTCAGCTTTGTATCAATTTCCATTTTTATAATTAAAATCGAATTGAACTGCAGTTTCATTTTTATTTCATTCATTTAGCCATTTTATCCAATTTTGTTCAGAGGAAGGGCTATTAGGGCTATTAGCATGTCAGCATAGCCGGGAGCAGGGTATTGTTTTCACCCCTGTGCGTGTGTTTGTGTGATGGGAATATTACTTCATCTTCAGATGAATTTCTCTTTTGGAGCCGTTTTAAGCTGCGGTCTGCCTGTACGCTTTGCCGCGTGAATGTGACACAGCGAAATTAGACATTATCTAGCAAGTTCCATGCTGAGTCCTGCCTGCTTGCAGAGAGAGAATGATAATAAAAAAAAACGGCCTGCAAGGCCACGGACACTGTCGGGATTTCTCCTGGTCCTGCTGATGGTCAGTCTGACTGCGACAGATGGGTCAGTGTGTTTGTTAGTGTGTGAGAGAGAGAGTGAGTGACTGACTGACTGACTGGAGCAATGCACACAGCTCTACAATGAAGAACTTGCTTTGAGATCTTTTATGTGGTGTCAGTTTTAGTTTTTTTGTTTCATTCATGAAACTATGGCGAGACAAATTAGACTATGCCGTACAGCCACAGTCTCCCCTCCAATACTTTTCATTTTGTTTTTATTTTGCTCTCACCAATTAGCCTTTCTCTCACTGATGTAATTTTTTGTTGACACGGACACAGTTGGAAGCTCACAGCTAAAAAATAAATAAAAATAGGCCTATGTTGCTGGGCCTACAGATCTCTGTAAATTGACTTAATAACAATTTATACAAACAATTTAGTTTTTTCGCTTTGTGTTGGAATTTCTAATGAATAATCGATCTCACTATGTAGGATGATGACATCCTCATTCTTAATCCCACCTACAAACTTCTGACTGCGGGCGACGGTTCAGAGGTCTGGAACCAGGCTAACACTTAATGCTCACACATCCGGCACGCCAGTGTTCACAGCACCGGGGCCATGTTAATGCATCACTTTCTTTTGGAGATGGTGTGGTTCTCTTGACGTCAGTGGGCAGTGACAGCCAGCGCCTACTGGAGCAGTTTTAAATCCAAGTGTGATGCTGCAGGGTAGAGAGTCTGCAGGACACCACGTTTGAGACCCTGGCTTTGTGCTGGGTAAAGGGAAATGGAGGATTGTCCACTCCGGGTTGGGTATGAGCACCGGGACGGAACACGAGTCAAATGGTGAGGTTTCAGCAATAACACGGATGCTAAGTCTGTAGGTGAAGCCTTATTATCTTGAACTTTGGATAGGGCAGGGTTGCGGGGCTCACCCCTAAGGACATTGTAAGCTCAGAGGGAGATCAGTGCAGAACTGCTGCACCATCATGTTGAAAGAAGGTGGGTTGGGCATCTGAGAAGGATATCTCTTATGAAAGTGTACTGAAAACTGAGAAAAAGACCCTTGGGCAAACCCAGAGCATGCTGAAGGGATTACATACATTCCATCTGGCCTGAGTACACCTCACCAAGTTGGAGCTGGAGGACGTGGGCAGGGAGAATGAAGCCTGGGACCTAATCCTGGATGAGCAGCAGAATATGAAGGATGGAGGGAGGCTTATATAAGTCGGATTGACTCACTACAGTACCAATCTTCCTCGTAATAAAACAGTACATCACCCAGGGCAACAGTCTGGCTTATTAATGTCATTTTACTTTTTTTTTTTTTTTGGACAACAGAAGAATAAGCTATATCCGTCTTTGGCTACAAAGTAAAGACGCTCTCTCTGCTACACCCCCTTCATGCGGGCTGCAGCAGCAACATGTCCAAAATGCTGCCACGAACCAGACTCCCTCCCTCTCCCTGCGCGATAATGAATATTCATCAAATCAAAACAGCAAAGTAACTCCGCTGTGCTGCTGAATTTCCCCGGGGTTACTGCCAGACTCAATACACATGGGTTATGCATGTTTCTCTCTCTTCCTTCCATCATCTCTTGCTCCTGTTTACATCTCTTATCCACCGCCCTTCCATGCCGACGGTCGCACTCCCCCTCTCTGCGTTCTGTTTTCCAGATTCAATCTCAATTGCAGCCCCAGAGAGAGAGAGTGTGTGTGTGTGTGTGTCTGTCTATTTTAGCTGATGAATAAGCAGTTAAACTTAGAGCCTCAAGTGTGTGTCCATGTAAGGCTGCAGTGCCACTCTGGGTGGGCCGCTGTAGCACTTTCACTCCGTGTGAGAGAACAAAGATGCACTAATGAAACAGATTTTTCCACTACTGTTAAAAGCACAAGGTGCATGTAGAAAAATCCCATAAGCCACTGTATTTAAAAAGTGGCCACTCCTCCTGAGGTCCCCACAAGTTTTCATACAGAATATATTAATAATAGAAAATGCGTTATTACAAATGCATATTATGGATTACACGGGGTGAACATTTTCCCACCAGGTACAATACATGTGACGACACGAGCGTTATAGATTCGACAGACGTTCTGCAAGAAAAGACGTATGTTGGCTACATAGTCTTTTTCTAGAGGTCTTACTTTGATCTTTAATGTTAATTCTACTGCATTCACCCTCACTGTTATGGTGCACTTGAAGGTGTTTGCATCGTTCCCCAATTATTAGGTAAAACCGTCGCGGGCCTCCATAGTCTAATTTCTTACAACACAGTTTCATAATAATCGTGAGTTATTACACTTCTCCTAATAACATGAAATATATCTCCAACTTGATCACTGTAGGGCTGTGTGCAGCGCTCTGCACTGCTGTCGCTCACCGGCTCGCTCTCGAACGCGCTGACCCGTCTGCCTGAGACCTGACGGACCTTCAAAACATCCCTAGTGTTGTTTGAAACCGAATCCTCATCGTCCTTATCGATCAACTCTCTCCTCTCGTCAGGGGATCACACCCCACTGCTCTGTGATGTGACTCTGCTCTGCTGCTGCACTGAGCCTAAGCCCTCGCGTTAAGGATATAACTGCAGTGTCAGGCTTAGACAGCAGCCATAGTCAATATTGTTTAAACACACAAAAGACAAATCCTCTAACACACATGACAACTCTAGTGTAAAAAGAGAGAACATCTTTATAACATCCACATCACGTCTTTAGGATGAACAACCAAGAAAGTAATGTAATGTTATACTCTTTCAATTTCTTGTGTGAACAAAGAAACTATTTTTATTATTTTCCAATGTCAAGAAACATGATTTCCATGTCTCCACATAATTAACTGCCCTTTTAAGCAAACTGGTTCTACATGGCAGTAACATGAAATGGTCTTCTGATGTAAAATAATGTCTGTCTGAAATAATTATAGATAACTACAGAGTGCTTGTGGGGTTTTAGTTATGACACTATTTCTAATACAGCCGACTGGAGAATTGTGCAACCCGCTTTTTACACTTGCCAACCAATGCAAATGATCATTCTTTTGAAATAACTTAAAATACACAATAATGAAGTAAGACGTTATTGTGTTGGACCAGATCACAGAACAGTAATCTCACTGTGATAACACTGATACACCAATGCACCAATCCTTTGGTTAAATAGCTAGGTATGCATTTTCTACAGAGACAGCGCATGTTTCTATTACAGTCACGATGGTAATGTGAAAGCAGGTGAGAGGATCCAACGAGGTGACATAATTAATTGAGCTGCAGAAACTCTTGATTCAATGCGACATGTCATTATTGTTTCCAACCTCAGCTGGCATTTGTCTCATTCTGATGAATGAATTTGTCTTCTGTGATTCACGTGTGCCACGTGGTGTTTTCATCAGCTGCTAACTGGGGACGACCACCAAAACTATAGTCCTGTGACCAACCATCGCATTTGGACACGGTCCACACTGACATCTAATAACATGAATGTTCAATTCAATTCAATTTTATTTGTATAGCGCCATATCACAACATACATTGTCTCAAGGCACTTTAAATAGTGAGGTCAATATTACAATATTACACGGAAAACCCAACAAATCCCACAATGAGCAAAGCACTTGGCGACGGTGGAGAGAAAAAACTCCCTTTTAACAGGAAGAAATCTCTGACAGAACCAGACTCAGTTGTGGGCGGTCATAATAATAATGATGGGTTGCTGAAACAACAGCTACACATAACGAGGTGTCAACTTTCACTTTTTAAACAACTGTAGCTCAGTCCCACTTGTTTGTAGTAGGCTTCTTTACTACACAGAGAATATTAGATTGAAGAAACACCAAATGGAAATTGCACATCAGGTGTTCGGACCCCAAAAAAGCCCTGTGGTAAAAGTGTTATACCTCATAAGCGGGGGGGGGAAACGTGTAAAGCTTTTTGTAGCCGTGGAGGAAGCTGAGCAAAGTCTCTGATCAACTACAGTATGTGTTCTCTTGAGTCAGCCTCAGTTGGGGCTGAAGATGCAAAGCTGTGTCTGGATGCAGGGGCCGCAGCTTTCGCAGGCTGCATTCGAAAGGGCTTCCCAGCGATACGACTAGGCCGTACCATTTCAAAGGCTCCTTCAAATGCCGCCGACAAACGCATCCTTCCATTCCCAAGCCACGGAGATTGCGATGGCTGGATCCTTCTCGAAGCAACCCATCCCCAGATTCGCTGCACGCCGGCGACGAATCCAATGAGCTAGCTATGCAGGACGGCCGAACGATACAGCGGTAAGCGCGGGATGAGCTGGAGACACAAACAGGAAAATCCCTCGTGGACCAGACCGTCTCATTTCCGTATGGCATTAGCAGTCTAATCGTGGACCACGTAGACAAAGTCCTCCGCGGTATGCTGATCCCTGAGTGGGGACAAGGTTTCCAAGTTTGAAAACGAAAAAAATTATAATAATGAATGGGGGCGCGGCGTTAGACAGATGTGAGTTTACCAGACCTCAGTAGCCCTGCTCAGAGCAAACACAAAGAGGAAACTCTCCCCTACAGCTGGGCGTGGGGCTCCTTCAGGTGCAAGCTCATTTTCAAATTCCCTTTCATGCTCAGAATGCATTTCTACATTGTCCTCATATCCTGACGCATTTCTGCTCTTTCGTGTGCATGTGTCCGTGCGTCTCATTGCGTATGCAGGTCAAACTGACCCGTACATTGTATGGAGGACATAAAACAGGTGGGGGTACTGCGGCGCGTATGCTTGATTGATCTATAGTCAGGGCCGTGGTGCATCAGGTGGTAAAGCATTATCCTTGTAGCATCTTTCTTTCGGTAAAACATTGAAACTTTGACCCAAACGCCACGTACGGGTCAATAATGCCATACAAAGTTCAAAGTGCGGAGGAAGACGCAGCCTCTGCTCATTTTCATCCTTTCGGCACATTAGCACTTGTCTAAACGGTTACACTCTTGGTTTCTGTTTTGTCTCTGTGGAGCGCAGAAACGACTGGGGACATTTCACTGATAACACAGAAAATACCCCGGAGCTCATTTTTGTTTCCATTGTGGCAAAAAGCCCCCAAAAAGATCTGCCTTGGTCGACCGGTGCTGACGCTGCATGTCGAATAGATAAGCATCTTGACAGAGTGGTTAGCTGCTTCAGCCCTGTTGATGCAAAAAACGCTTTGAGGCTTTGAGTCTTTTTCCAACAAATACCTCTCATACTGTACATGACCAGCTAGTGTGTTTATGGTGGGATTATTTTCAAGTCATTAGTCATATAGCTGGAAAATGACACATCTCCGGCATCGCTATTCACACAAAAACTGCTTTTATCTTTAAAAACCACTAAGATCATTCTACATGGACACATTAACCTGCAGAGAGACGAGTTTGTGAAAACTCTGAATAGTTCAACAAAATTGTAAAACAAGTGTGCCACTGCCAAAAGCTTCAGAAAATAAGGAATTAAGACGACTGAGTTGGGGCTGTTTGGACAAGAATACATCACTTACTTGATTAGTTCATCGTGAGTTTGTTTTTTGTAATATGATTTACAAGAAAATGATACTTCAAAGTTTCATGGTGACAAAACTATGGGAAAAGGCACAGAGCACATTTAATCATCAACTCAGGGACCCGTTCATAGTTTGAAGAACAGATGAGGACAGAAACACGAGTAGGTCTGATCACAGCAATAGAATGTGTTCCACTAAATGTGCATGAGGAAGAACTTTCCTCACAGTCTTCCCCGCTGTTTGCTCTTCCCGCGTCTATATCCCTCGCACACAAACTTCACCTGACAACAACAACAACAACAATAACAACTTGGAAAAAACAGACAGCTAACAAAGTTAAACGCGGAATAAACCTACCAACCACTGATGTTCACACGAGTTCTTAATATATCTGATGACAAGCAAGGAAAAGTCCTGCCTGATCCACGAGGGCTCACAAATCTGGTCTTGGATTGGGGTTTTTTTTGGCAAACTTTTGTCAATAACATACCTCCATCTCATCAGCATCATATCAACACACACACACACACCCCAAGACAAAGTGTTGCCAGACAAAATGCCACTGCAGGACACAGTCCAACAGCAGAGCGAAGTCACTGATGCACCTCGTTTCGGGAGCAACCGCTTCGAGTAAACACACGTCAAAAACGCACCGACCTTCCACCTTCCTTTGCCACGCAACCTGTCACTTGAACGCACCGCGCCACGGAGCGAGTGCAAACACACTCAAAGGCACCGCGCGCGCCACAAGCACACTAATGCACCACAAGTGCGCATACGGCGGCGCACTTGACACCAAGAAATATACACGTGCGTCACGCGCCGCGCCGCGCGCCATCGGTTTGGCGCGTTGTGGCGACCTCTCAGCGCCGCGCCACATAACCACGGTGACGAACCGCAGACGCGGGCAGTGCGCGCCGTGGCGGTGCAGCGTGCACGCACACATATCCGCATGCGTGCACCCGAGTGTCCATGTAAAAACACATGTCTTTGTCGCATATGTATCCCTGTGTGGTCGCACCGCGCAGGGCTGTGTGCCACAGTCCTACCTGTCCGGTGCCAACAGCTCCACAGCTCCCCGCGGACCGCCCCGAGGACGCAGCCGCTGGAAGTTGTTGTGTCTCTCCCCCCCCCCCACACCCCCCGTCCCTTCCCCTCCCTCCCCCGCGCGTTACCGTGCACGGTCCCGGTTCGCTGGCTGGTCGCGTTCTCTCCCGGTTTCGGTTTTCCCCCGCAGTCCTTTTAATTTCGCAGATTCATCCCTCTTGTCATCGCCGAGCCAGTCAGTCAGTCAGTCAGTAGGTCGGTCAGTAGGTCGGTCGGTCGGTCACAGAGAGCGTCCGTCCAGGTTTCCCCGGGATGGCGACGAGGGGAGAGAAACACACCGCTTCACCTCCAGTCAGCAGAGAGAGAGAGAGAGAGGGAGGGAGGGAGGGAGAGGGACAGAGAGAGAGAGAGAGAGGGAGGGAGGGAGGGAGAGAGACAGAGAGAGAGAGAGGGAGGGAGGGAGGGAGGGAGAGGGACAGAGAGAGAGAGAGAGAGGGAGGGAGGGAGGGAGAGAGACAGAGAGAGAGAGAGAGAGAGAGAGAGGGAGGGAGGGAGGAAGAGAGAGACAGAGAGAGAGAGAGAGGGAGAAGGCGTCCGCGGGGATGAAGATGCAGGCGCTGCGCTTTCTTCTCTCTCTCCCTCTCCCTCTCTCTCTCTCTCTCTCCCTCTCTCTCTCCCTGGCAGATCGATGAGGGCTTGCTGCTCAACACCCCCCCTCTCTTCTCCATCTGTGTAACCAATCTTGTATGCGCATTTGGATCTGGAAGCAGAGCTGCCCTGTGTGTCTGTGTGTGTCTGTGTGTCCTGAACATCTTTACTGTCTGCTTCAGTTACAGCACTGAAGAAACCATGTGCAGCTGATGTGTTTATACTATGTATCATCAGTGTCTGATTGTGAGGGGATGATAAAGCGGAACCCATCCAGCTGAGGAACGTGGACACGTGATGACACAGGGATGTGCAGCCTGTTACTGTAATCACATCATCTCTCCCATTAACAATGTTTACATTAGATTTCCCATCCAGTGACGTTTTCCTGCACTGAGGCCACCCCAAAAAGGGGGGGGGGGGCGGGGTTCATAGTTCTGATGTATAGGCAATCCCTTTGAGCAATGTGATCGAATTGTGAACGGTGTGCAGAATGAGGATTATGCTGCATTTTATGGTCTGGTTGTGGGAATGGCATCAGTAGAATGATAACTTCTCTTCTCCAAATTCTGCGCACCAGAGTTTCCATCATTTGACAAATTGAAAATTCAAGTCAACTTCTCTGGGGTCAAAGAAGGAAGTTTGACAGAAACAGGAAGCGTGTTTCACGTAGGTTTAGTTGAATTGTTTTAATGTGACGACTCCTTAATGCAGTTGTGGTGCTTCCCCTTGCAATTCGAAACATTAAACTTTTCAAGAGATAGCCAGCTGTGTGCATGAGCTAATAGTTAGTGTCTGCACAACTGTCTGCACACAGATATGTCTGTTTTTGGGGGGAATTGTGCACTATGCAGTGGATTCAATAAAAATCTGTTGGTCCATCAAACAATATCACTTAGCCTGAACTAAAGAGTTAACTGGCAGCTGGGGCCGGCTGCTGTGATACGTAAATTCATTCTACTGGATTTGAATAAACATTAATAAAGATGAGTATTAATCTGAAATATAAGCTGTGTTCAGGGGCCGGATTTACCAAATTTGCAAATGTGTCTCACTATTCCAAAATCCTGAGTCATCAATTGATGCAGTAGTTTATTTTTTTAATGGTGGATATGTTAAATATGGATAAAGTAGGTCCAGTATAAAAAATGACGACAGAATCACACAATCCAAATCCAATCGAAAAGCATTGAAGGGGCATGCACGCGCGATGTACACACTAAACCCTAATCAGACATTGCTCAATTTTCTTTGCTGTAAAAATGCCATTGCACGCACGCACGCACGCACGCACGCACACACACACACACACACACACACACACACACACACACACACACACACACACACACACACACACACACACACACACACACACACACACACACACACACACACACACACACACACACACACACACACACACACACACACACACACACACACACACACACACACACACACACACACACACAATGCCAGCACGCAGAGTAATTAATGACATTACCTGGAAATTACAGGAACCACCACTGCTTTATTTTTGCTTGGATGGGAGATTGTGAATGCGTCTGCAAATCGATAAAAGTTAACTTTCTTAAACTTCCACTCGGTAGCATCAAGAGAGAAACACTGAGGGAGATTTTCATCGGGGAAACGGGGCTCTGTTTGGTGCGGTTCACAAACCCTGGTACATTGGCCCGTTTGAGTTATTTTAAGCCGGTGGAAAAGCTGCTAATTGAACTCTGTGCACTCAGAGGGCCCGACCAGCATGTTTAAGCCAAATAACTATTATCTGCTTGCTTACAGCTTCCACGAGGGCCAGTCATTTCCCATGGCACGCAGACATATTAAAGCTGTTGCGATATTTCTTCTATTTCCACAACGTTCAGGTGCTACTCCACCTTAAAATCCAGGGCTTATTCCTTCTGTAATTTGTTCTTAAAAGATACAGAAAATGGTAAATGGACTGTTTCGCTGTATATAGTTAAGAGTCTTGGCCAAGGACACATCGGCATGTGCAGCTGGGATCGAACCGCCCACTTGAAGGCTGGTGGACGAACGACTCTACCTCCTGAGCCTCCCAAAAAGTCTACAGCTTCTAGTGAACTGATATTTACAGTCGAATTCAAGTTGGACATGGACCAATATGTCAACTTCTCCGGCAGCATATCTACATTATGAATAAATAAAACCTTTTTTTCTGCAGAAGGGATTTTTTTTCTCCACATTGAGCTCCGCTCAGTAGACAAGTATGATAAACCCCTAATAATACAGATAGAGGCCGACCCATATGGACTTTTGGGGGCCAATGCCGATAATAGGAGGTAAAAAAAGTCCAATACCAATATATCAGCAGATTATATATACATATAAATTGGCAATTGCCAATGTCGTTCACAAACCCTTATGACAAATAACTATAATTGAGGCTTGATATATCACAGTTTCACCATAAACTTTGTCATAAATAACTATAAATACAAAACAAATTCCACCAAAGATTCAGAACTTGAATTAAGAAAATATTTTTCTTTTTAAAATGAATGCATACATTTTAACACTGGTCATTCTAGAAGTTTTCATATTTGGGCATATCAGCAAACATAAATGCTGAGACGCTGGTAAACCCCTGGTGGGGTTTTAGTTACAGGTTGGTTGAACATGTTTTTTGGGGGGGGGGTGGAGTAAGCCTTGAACAAATCAGTGAATTCCCAAGAGCTGCAGTGGAGAGTACTGCAGCCACACTGCGCTGCGCTAAAACATATTTCTGTATGATTATGACATAAATGGCTGGAGAAGAACACATCTGTACTCAGCAAAGTCCCCAGATGAAGACAATAAAGATACAGAACAGAAATGCCAGTGGGAATAGTTTTTGCGCTCAATAGTGTCGTATATTTATCAGTGGCGTCTAAAGGCTACAAAGAGCTGAAGGAACCTGAAGACCACAGGGGACTCATTAAACACACTCCTTCTGTAGCAGATGGACCTTTGCTGACCCGAGCTCAAATCCTATCCTAGCTTCACCCATGAGAATCTCTTATATCGTCATCCCGAATATGAATAATGGATTTATAATACTCTGCAGAGGGTATACACATGATGTCAGCATTTAAAGACGTGGCCCTGGGGCCTGTACTACGAAGCAAGTTCAGCATACTGAAGACATTGTGTTGTTATCTGGCTTCATTAAGTAACAACCGCAATCACATCAAGTGGTCACACGACAGTGGATATCCTTCCCAGTATGTCAACCCATGTTTTCCCAAACACGTCCTCATAAAAAGAGGTGTGTGAGTGAGTGTATGTGCAGCACATAAGTCGAGAAGCCAGCAGAGCAGCATCGACGAAGAGCAAACTGGGATATTAGACGAATACAAAGAAGTTCAAACACACAATCCCGGCTAAAAGCAACAAATTTGCTGCAATGTAAGGACAGCTGGCAACAGCACCATATTGTAAGTTAGTTGGAACCATAGGCGTGTCCCATCATTAGGGCACAGTTAGATCTGACTATTTCTTTACATTAGTGTAATGCATCGTCATTAACAATGACTGTATGTGCCAATGGATAATGCGTCTCCTCTTCCTCCCACCGTATAAGAATTAAACCAATATATCGCGGGTGCCGCCATTTTGTGCTGCTGACATCATGTGGAGCCAGAGTCTGCGCGGGTAGTGATCGTGGTCCTGCCAATAAAGCCGCCTGACCAATCGCAAGCAGATCTCAGCTGTCAATCAGGACATCTCACCCTGTTATCAAACAACTCATTTAAACCAAATTTATCAGACACATTAACACTTGAACATATGCAATTCAGCGTTCAGTGTCTTGCCCAAGGACACTGGGGGAAGCGGGTATCAATCCACCATCCTTCTGGTTTATGGACGACCCTCTCAGTCTCCTGAGCCACAGCCGCACTTTTGCCATCCATCCAGATTTCGTCTTTGGCCGTGACCCATGGCTAAACCTTAGGTTACCTCACTAACCCCCCCCAAAATCTTACGTCGTAGTACAGGCCGTCTGGTCCCTGATGGCCAAAGACAGAGCATTCACCATCGGGGGATTCTGGCTCCACCAATTGCAGCCGTTGCACAGGCACTGGCATACCGAGATAACACAAATGAACCCGGCAACAGCCGAGAATTGTTTTTGTCGACTCACAGAATTATTGCTCATTAGCTGCAGTTGACTGAGAATGTTTCCGGTCACTGCCTGGCCTTAGCGTTTTGGGTCTGTGGCTTTGTGCTGGAATTCTGTATCTTCAGAGAACCGAGTGTTGTACGTTATCTTCGATGAACAGAGGAAAATAAACAATCCGTGGAAATACGTGTCTCTTATTAGCCAAAAGGCCTCTGTCATTTTTATGGGGTTGCTATGGCAAGCACATGCTCTCACACTGAATCGGTAGGGGGAATTATATGTGCAGATTTTTCAGTCAAAGCATCCTAGCTGAGCCAGGAGAGCAAGCTGCGGTAACATCTATGAGTTTGAAGTTACACGAACATGATATTAGCAGAAGCACAAGTTACAGCTGTTGTGTTTTTTTGAATTGCGTCGTAGTAGCTAGCTTAACCACTGATAGCTAGTTATGCCTCCTCTTGGCTAGCACCACCAAACAAGCTAAGTCGCATGTTTCTTTGTCTCTGAGTTACCTTGAGCATGGCTGGTCTCTTCCTGGTTTGGCAAAAAAGGCGTGGCTGAGGGCTGAGGACACTTAAATGCTGGAACCAGCTGATTGGGCTAAACCATATGCTGCCATATCACGGGGGGGTATTTGGGTTTAGTTGGTTTCGGCTTGGTACTTAGCTGTAGTTGACGTCCATCTTGTCTTCACCTTGTGTATTATTTGGTTTGGCCAAACCAGTATATATGTTACCCCCGTATTGCATTGTAAAGTCTGTTTGTTCAGTTGACACCGGTTTTATTAAGTTGATGTCTTTAGTGTTCTTATCAGATTCATCTCCTCACAATGGAGACGAATCTGTGCTTCCCCACTGATGGCTAACGGCTCTGCAAATTCTGCTGCCGCGTCTGTAAGTAAAATCAGTGAAACACCAATTACTGGCTAAACAGTAACACTTGCTACAGGTTCATTTCTACTTAAAGTTTGATTTCTCCCTTTTAATTTGCAGTTATGACACTTACTTTGAAATGTTGGGATTGTTTTACCTGCTTTTCTTTCATGGAACAATCTGATTTTTGATTTTGGTTGAATTCGGTGATGTCGTTTTTTATTATTGTCTTTTGTGTGAACCTCAGGGTAACTGGTGACCATTTTGTGGACACCAGTTGCTACATGGGGTCCAAATAAAGAACATAGGTATGTGCAGAACTTTGCAACTTTTTTTTTTGTCAGCTACGTTTTTCTCTGAAACACATTTTTACTCCTATTGGGAAAAGCCTACCTGAGTGAGTGTTATACAAACTCTCCTTGGCAATCTTGCGTTTGCCCTCAGATTACTGTGCACCCCCAAGGACGTTTGTTTTATCCTCTGAATGAAATTCATTTCAGCTCAAACGCTTTTTTTTTTTCAGCAGAGGTTCAAAGTTTCGCTTGTGCATGATTAATTTGGATTACATCAAAGATTCATGCAGCCTCCCAGGTTTCACAAAACTTAAAATGGTAAAAAAAAACTAAAAAAAAAAACTCTCGTTGCCAGTAATATTTTGTTATGTGCCCTTGAGGATCCTCATGTATCATATATCAGTCGATAAAACCAAAATAAAGCATGAAACTAACACCATGAACAGGCATTATTCTGCTCTTGCTCTGCATATATCTTTTTGTAGAATCCAGTGCTTTTTTTTTTCAGCTTGGCTCTGTGAGGCTTTAGTAAGTTTACACTTTATCAGAGAGCGGTATTTTGTGAGCAATTTTCTGGAAAAGATAGAATTGATATTGATGGCAAAATGGATTTCGTACACAATATAATCTTTATTTGTAGAGCACTTTTCAAAATCAGCACCCTAAGTGCATCACAGCACTCAGGTAAGATCAGTACACAGACAGATTTATGATCATAAATTCGATGGTTCTTAATGGAGCTTTATAGTAAGGGGGGGGGGGGGGGGGGGGGGGGGGGTGGGGTTCCTGTGTGAGCATTAAGAAAGGGCCCATGTTTCAAGTCTTCTAAAGATTCACATTGCCAGATTCCTGGGAGATGGAGAAGAAGAAGAGATGGAGGAAGAGATGCAGAGCCTGTCAGTGGTTTCCTGTTACCGGCCGTAGGGGGCGCTAACGATCAGCCTTAGTGGGAGGTAGAGCTTGAGTGGGGCAGGAAGGGTTTTTATGTGCGTACATGTGTTTACAAATCATTGTTGTGAATTATTTAGTGTAACCTGGGATGGGGGAGAGGGGGATAGAGGAAGGGGAGAGAGGCAGAGTGATGGGGGGATGAAGGTGAGGTAGTTTGTGTTTGAGTCAAAGACGTGCTGAAAACCCGCTTCTGTTTTTATGAATATGTCAGTCACGAGGGAGAATTTCTCTAGAGATGAAAATGTGTAAGAAAGGATGTTTTCATCCAATTAAATTCCACTGTGCCCCCCCCCCCCAAAAAAAACCATTTCCCTTCAGTGAGACTTTGAAAACTGGAGATCCAATAGATTTCTGTCTATACTCTAAAAGTAAAATGCATAATTTGCTTCATTGTCCATAATTATAACAACTCTAATGGTCTAAAAAAACCAACTGTTTCTAGATCAGGTTCTGGCTATGAAAAGTACCAGAAAACATATGTCTGTCCTCAGTTAGGGAAAAGTTATGCTATATATTAAATGCAGCCTACCAATGAGTATTTAGCCATATTTGAATTATATTGTGATAACAGTTAAGGAGTAATTTGCATAAATTGCCAGCAGATTGTACAGGCCTGATGAAGCCAATTTGTTAAGTGTTAAACTCTTAATTACTATGGATTTTTTCCCCCACCACAATCTTTAACTTTGATGGTTGCGGATTTAATCATGAATATTTAATGTTTGAGCCGACGAAAGAGTTAAAACCAAGTTTTGGAGCTTTGATTCTAATACATTTTTTGATTTTGCTAAATAATTTAATTAAAAATGCAATAAAACAAATGATATTAAAAGCATTCCACGCATGTCCACTACGAGTAATTCAAACCCTCTGCCACTAACACAGACTATGCACCAAGCATCATTAGGCTCATACTCATATTCACACAGCAATTACAGGCCACAATTCAGCGCTAAACACAAAGGGCCTCTGTAGGCATTGGACGCCGCATCATTTCATGGGCAAATCAGGTAAACTAATTGCATTGGGAATGAGTGAATTCCGGCGCCTTCATGCCGTTCTCCTGAGTTAAAGCAGTGTGAAGTGATGCCCGCAGGGACGGCGCAGAGATGTGGAATTCAAATTGAGGAGAAGAGCAAATTGAGCAAAAGAGACACAAAACGTCTCAGACACAGACCTGCTACTCCAAATGCTCGGTGCGCTCGAAGTTAGATCTGCGTCGTAACACTCTGGCTGTCTTTAATAAAGCCTCTGTGTCTGTTAATTAGAGTGATCGTGTTGAGAGGAAATGAAGAGGTCTGTGGTGCAAAAACCCCAAATGCCGCAGCCAGGAATGTTCTGATTCACATCAGATTTGTTTCACCAGTGACTCTTTGGATCTGAGGCCACTGTCTGACAGAGTCATATGCTCTAAAGGAAAGGTAGATAGCCTACAGAAGCTTATCTGTATTTAATTAAAACAAAAGTTTGAATTCAAAATTACATTATTAGTTGTTCTAATATCTGTGATATTAAAGAGGCAACAGGCAACTTTTGTGCCCCCTTGCGGTTTCACCTTGTCTGGTCACTGTAGTAAAGAAGCTGCAGTAGCAAGACGTCGGTAAGGAAGCAGTTATTTTTTCCTGGGAGCTTCTGAGGTAGTTGTCAACACCAACTTGGAGATAACAGGAGCAGAAAGACGAATGTACATCGGAGCTCCTACTCCGTTTTCTGGTTCCTAGCGTGTAGTGTGTACAGTGTTTGTACTTGGCTAACTGTCCAGAACCTCAACGTTGCTGTTTTTTGTACTGTTTTTTTAAGTCCTGGAGCTCTCTCCACGGAATGAATGTCTGTCCAAGGTATATTCTTGTTTTATCTCCTTTTCCTACAACCCTCCTTCACTTGCTTTGGTTCTGCGGTCAACGGGATTCTTTTTCTATTGCGAGGTTGAGATGTTTTTGTCAATTCGCCTCTTCCACTGTCTGCCATCTCCATCACTGGGGATAGATACCAGGAGGACGCTAAAAGGTTGTCTCCTTGTAGAATCTGAATTACAAATATAAGAAGATAAGACTTTGTAAGATCAAATTGGATTCTCCAATAAGAATTGTTACCACTCTGATTTGAACCACTAACTAAAGTTTCCCTTTTATAGAAATGTAACTCCATGCTCATGGAGATCGTCCTATTTGGAGCCATCGAACACATCAAACTCTCAGGTCTTGGGTCTATTTTTGACCATGCCGCAATAAATTTACAACTAAGTGTTGGTTGGCAACCAGTGAGGGTTTTCGATACACTAACAACTCAAAGCAATTGCAAAAGGGTGGCGTTCAACCTACCAAGTGATGCTCAGCACAGGCAAGAAGCAGAAGCTGAAAACTTCAAGTACAAGATACAATTTACACTTACAGTAAATGCAACTCGCTGTGGGTTTCACCGAATGAACCTCCCACCTTTTTGCACTTCTCCCCCCCCAGACGCAGATGCGCAAATGGAAGCGGTCGCTGCACTGATTGTTGTACAGCCATGGAAATAGATCAAGTGGAACAGCAAGACATAAGGCGAGTCTCAATTTGCACCCTATTTACCGCTATAGGCAATATTTATCAAAACGTCTAACGCTACCCTCACAGACAGTGCATGAGTGTAAACAAAATAATAACACATTACATATGAATGATACAAAGACAAGTTGCAAAACATGGAAATAGATAGAGACCTGCGTGCATTTGTTCTGATTTCTGAAGTGTGAACACAAACTGTTTAGGAGACAAAAAAATCCAACCTTTTATCTGTTTCACATTTTCAAAACAGGAATTGTCTCGACGACCAAGAAACATTTTTTTTTCCATGAGAAAAAGAATCACATCTTGAGGCTGTATCTTGTGTGTTAAATGGATCATGGTTGGCAGAACAACGCAAGCCTGTCTGATCCATTTCCACTCCATTACTCTGGCTGAGGAAGTGTTTGGCTGCGTTAGCCGCAGGGTCCACCTCAGGAGGACGGAGACCCCATCAGTCAGTCTGTCAGTCTCTGGTCTCAACAGACTCTGACACTGAAAACAAGAAAATGGGGGAAGGTTGCCCCGCCTGACTCCTACTGGTCACTCGCAAAAGGTCACGGATCCCCCCTACTTAGGATTAGTGCAAGAAAAACATCTTGTCAAAGCTCTCGTTAAGACAAGATGTCACTCATCTCATTCAGGAAAAGACTGCACTGCAACATGTTGGACTATAATAAATGTATACATTTTTACTTTGTAGCCCCAGGATCAACATGTTACGTGAGGTGGTTTGTCCCAAAGGGAGGAGAATTACTTGCCAGACTGCAATGAAATTTGCGGAAAATGTTAGTGATGTCCAGAGGATAAAGTACAAAGACTTTAGTGACAGTCTGACCTTTACTATCAAACACTTCAGTCCAAAACATTTAAAATTCTGAAAATGATTGCCTGGGAATTTGCCGCAGACATTCATGACCTTAAGAGGAAGAAATCCTGAATTTCTTGCCTTTTTTTCTTGGTGAACCCCTGACCTTTCCTCTGGCGTGACCATCTGAGCAAAAGAATTCCACCAATACACATTTAAAATGTTTCGGGTGTGAAATGTACCGCACATGTTTATGCTCCCCAGAGGATGAACCGTGTAAATTTGAATGACACTTGGCCCCTAGTGCCAGCACTTAAGGACGTCGCAGCTAGACGTGCTTTATTCATGTCCTGAAGTTACAGAAATATCGAGCGGACTACTGACGAGGCGTTTCAGGAGAAGTGTTTTCTCCCTTTACTGTGGACCTTGCAGACCTATTACATAAACGAAGAACACGAGCTGAAATAGCATATGTCTCCTATAATGGTGGAAAAGTGCACAATCTAGATCAAATATGTAATATCCCTTCAACAAGATGGAAAGAGTGTGGCGTGTCCTGTCCACGTACATACTCAAGAAATGTAAGCACTTGAATTTCTGGTCTATTTTATGAAGAAAAAAAAAACGATTTAGGGAAACTGGTGAATGTGGACAAGCTCCAAATCTACTACTGTTTATGGTATCAGAAAATATATGTATCCATCAGAAGAAATCCCTTTTCTTTTGACAGGGTCCCATTTTCTAGAGCTCTCCTTCACAGTGTCTACAGAAAAACGATGCGACGGAAGCTGCCAGGGTCTAATCAACATCCGCTCAAAATCAACAACAGCAGAAATCCCAAAGGGATAAAGGAAGCGTAGAATAGAACACAATAACCGCAGCGGACATCGCCGCCATCTTTCACTGCAGAACAGCTGCTTCCTGAATATCTGTAGAGGTTTTTTACAGATGCCAGTAGCCGTAATATGAGGCCGGCTGACAGCTCATCGACGTGAGTGACAAGTATTGGGACGGGAACCAGACCTCGGGGACGAAGGCGGGAGAGAATACATTTCCTGTGCCACTGGTTGACGAGATGCAAAACGTCAAGAGGATTTCATTCCATGAACGGCGACATTATAGTGAGTGTTTTTATGTTTACAGTTGTGATCCGAGCGCAACGTAAATGCGACGGTGAATAAATCCGTTTTTTATCGTGAAAGTATTAAAATTGAAGGTGTAATATTTTCAATGTAGCCGTGAACATTGCAAGCAAACGGTGGCATTCTTCAGGCTGCAGGGGATTTTTATTTTTATAAAATAAAAAGTGTAACAGTTGGCCCCAGTCACCAAACAATATCTTATCAATTTTTTTTTAATCTAATCAACCTATGACCATTCCACAGCCTTAACTGCGTCCCCATAAAGGTTTGTCACGCCCAGCAGGGAGGCATGCAGGAACAGTCCAGTGATTGTAATGACAGTGGTGGTGGTGGTAGATGAGACTCGAGCTGCTTTCAGACATTCACGGAAGTCTGAACATCTTCCTGAAATGTTCCAGAGGGGCTGTATATGCGAGAACGCAAATGTGTTTTGACCCATTTTGTTCAGTGACCATCGCTGTCTTTTGAGAGATTAATAATATCGTCACCAGTCCGCTCTAGATATACTTGACCTGAGATGTTTTACAACAATGTACCCAGATTCTGGGTTTGATGGACTGGAATCACATATTGTAATATTTAGTTATTTATTTGATTAAATCACACACAGATTCAAAAGTTGCGCATTTGCAATTCGCCATTGTACCCCTGCCATCACTTAGTTTTCTTTTGTTTTCTGACGAGGTTAAACGCGTTGGAGTGGATTTTTTCAACATCTGTCACAGCGAGAAACTTCTGGAAACCATACGGTTCCCACACAGTGGATTTGAACTGTGAGATGTTGGCGAGGCTGAACCCGCCCCCCCCCCCCCCCTCCTGTCCCCTTCTTAACCAACAGTCTTGTTCTGCATACGGTGACTGTCATGAATTTATACATTAAAGCACAGAGAGAGTGAAAGAGACTACATATTAGAATGACTGCAGGTTGTAAACACGCCCTAGTAAAAAAGGCACTGGAATAGATGAAACGAGGATGGGGATGAAAGATGAGGGAACGGAGCGAGAGCAGAGGACAGAGTGAAGACACTATAACCGTCAGTAATCCCTGCAGCCTGGAGACGTGGCTCGTTTCTTCTGCATCTAGGGGATGCCTCTAAAATTCACACTGATTGCCATGCCAGGACACACAAAAACAAACACGCGGCAAAATGGTAGCAGCTGGCTCCGTGGCTACCTTAGAGGACGGATTGGAATGTAAAAATGTGCTGCGGCTTATGATTTTTGTATCAAGGAGATTCTGTGGCTGCAATTCACGATGGAAAGTCCTCGAGCAATCATGGAAAACTAGGCCATAGAAGATAAAAATGTGCTCACTACCACCTTTCTCTTGTCTGAATTTAGACACAACTAAAGTGTCCTTAGAAATCCGCAGCTCCAGTAACCATTATAGATCAGCGTCATCATATGCTGGTAATCTCTGGATGAACTATATCATTACCAAGTGGGAGTCCTGCATAGCAAGCGTTCAAGAATCATCAACTGGGAAGCTGTACTATATATATATATATATATATATATATATATATGTGTATATATATATATATATATATATATATATATATATATATATGTGTATATATATATATGTGTATATATATATATATATATATATATATATATATATATATATATATATATATATATGTGTGTATATATATATATATATATATATATATATATATATATATATATATATATATATATATGTGTATATATATATATGTGTGTATATATATATATATATATATATGTGTATATATTTATGTGTATATGTGTATATATATTTATGTGTGTATATATATATATATATATATATATATATGTGTATATATTTATGTGTATATGTGTATATATATTTATGTGTATATATATATATATATATATATATATGTGTATATATTTATGTGTATATGTGTATATATATTTATGTGTATATATATATATATATATATATATATATATATATATATATATATTTATGTGTATATATGTGTGTATATATGTATATATATATATATATATATATATATATATATATATATTTATGTGTATATATGTGTGTATATATTTATGTATATATATATATATTTATGTGTATATATGTGTGTATATATATTTATGTATATATATATATATATTTATGTGTATATATATATATATTTATGTGTGTGTATATATATATATGTGTGTATGTATATATATATGTGTATGTATATATATATATGTGTATGCATATATATATGTGTGTATGCATGTATGTATATATATATGAATATATGTATTTATATGTGTACATATGTATATATATACAGCTTTGCATATATATATATATATACATACATACATACATACACACACACACACACACACACACACACACACACACACACACACACACACACACACACACACACACACACACACACACACACACACATATACATATATATACATAAAAACAGGACACCCACCCTCTTGTTTAGAGAACATTTCACCTGTGGAGTGGGAGCTGTTGTGCTGCTACCCAGGTGGGAGGGTGAGAAATAACAGCGGCAGAGAAACATGTTGTTCTCAAAGCCCAAGACAGAGTATTCTCTTGCTATTGAAATAATTTTTCAGCTAATGGAGGGGAACAAGACTGACATAATAGCTGTTGCGACTTCAATAACAATTGGTGAGAACAACGAAAGGCGGGCAGAAAATGACTGAGGAAGAGGAGGGCTGTCTCTTCATTTTGTACTTTAAACATATGTGCTCTATTGGCAAAAAATAAAAATAAAAATTGCTGCTCCTACCCGTCATTACTGCTGACAGGAAAGGATAGAGGAAAATGAAGATGAGGGACTTTTTCCTGCAGCTAGGCACACGGGCAATAAGGATGACAATTTTGTTTTTGTTCTGCTGTTCAGGTAGAAAACAATGCTGCAGCGAAAGACGGGTCGAGGCAGCGCTGTGAGAGCGTGACAGACGGAGAGAGGGAGAGAGAGCGTAAACTGGGAGAGCGTTTTATTGCTGCTGTAATTCAGTCAGGGGGGATGATGAAGAGGGAATCAGGGAGCGGAAGTGTTTTACTGAAAGTGAAGGGAAGGAAGAGATAGATATAGGACAATATAGGAGAGTTTTAGTGCTATCGCAACTCAAATGGGATTATCATGAAGGGGGGGGCGTGTGTTTTCTTGTTCCCCAGAGTCAAAGTGTTAAATGAAAAGTGATGTATAGAAGGGGATAAAACAAAAACATTGTGGCGAGTCATCGGGTTGGAAGGCATTAACCGGTGTAACCAAAGACAATCCGACGACGCCACCCCCGGGGGATTTCACCCCGGGAGAAAATGTTTACCTCAGACTAGAGACAATTCACGTTCCTCATACTAACAGAAATAGAAGACATTTTCTACATCCGTCAATTGTTTGATTTTATCAACAATATCGGGGAAAACTAATAAGAGCAATCAAACACAACACAGACGCCCATGGAAGAGGCGGGGGAGGTATTGGGGGCTGGGGCTTGAGCAGTGGACTGGTGGGCTGATGAGGGAAGAGCGGTGTTGTGCCCACAATGGTGAAGGGTCCAAACCAGAGGTGCACAAATGAAGACAGCAAAGGCTCCCCGCTCCTGAAATTACAGGGGGGGGGGGGGGGGGGGGCTATATGCCATTACTGGGTCAGGCAAATAGACAAAAACACTGCATCTGTATTATGTTAATTTTCAGCCGCCATAAAAAAAAAAGGTGCCACTGCCAGTGGTGTGACGGAAACAAAAAGCAATATCAGTTTGTGTCGGTAGCGACCCCATGAATTCAATCAAGCCTTATAGCTAAGGCAATAAAACAATGCAGATATTTTTATCAACACGCATGCATTATTCCTGTGTGCGTCCGTTCGAATGTAAAACATATTCATGCAAAATCTTGCAATGTTAAAGAAAGTGATATATAAAAAAGTAAAATAATCCTGTATCAGCGTCAAAATCGAATGGGTTTACTTTTTGTAAAACGTTCCAAGTTTCGTGGAAATCCCTTTTGTAGCTTTTGCGTTTGCGTTCTCTTCTGGACCAACACATACACACAGACGGGGCTGAAAACATAACCTCCGAACTGAATAAACACAGTTAACTATAATAAAACAATATTAATTGCATAAATTAGGCAGCCATGTAATTGCAACTTATATTGCACAAAACAATATTACTTGTTTTGAGTGCATAACTCAAAAGGCCAAGCAGTCTCCTTATTAAACCACATTTAAATCGGCATATTCCTGTTTTTATTTGGATCCAAACCAAACTTCGCTCACACTCATAGATATAAGTCCCAGTAATATGCCTGATTTATCCTCAGCTCACCACCGGCCCTGCTTTTGTGTCTGGAACGTTTTTTTCCCTTCTTTTTCTACCTTTTAATTCTTCATATCATCATAACAGCGAAAACGTTCTGAACTGCTCAATTAGCTGTGGGCTCCAGCGTAACACAGAAAAAACAAGGTGAAATGAGGCCAGAAGCAATTTGATGAAAAATGACAATGAGCAACAGGAATCCTTCGTACAAGGAGACAGTGAAGAGGAAACATCTGAGAGAGGAGAAGAGACGTAATGAGGTGAAAACGGACCCGGGACAGTTCAGCGGATGGTTTTGGACGGCGCCCAGACATCTTGTGAACAAGCTTTTGGGTCCCTCCGTCTCCCCGTCCCTTTTCATTCCGCCTGATGAGATTTGGATTGATTCCGACAAGCAGGGTTATTAAAACACAACACTGTCATATATATCCCCAATTGTCCATAACACCGCTGAGAACAGACCTTGACAACTGTTCATCTGTGGTGGTTCAGGGATGAAAGAAGACGGACGAGGCACATTTTCCATTTAAATTGTCCAATGCACTTTCGTCCTGTTGTATCACAATTTTTTACCACAAGTCTCCAGAGAAAAAGTGAAGACGGATTTAAGCAATATAATGAGAGGGGGAAGATGGTGGAGAGGATGCACACAGGGCAGAGTCATAGTGAGGAAGAAAGGGGGTCTCCACGGCGATGTCAGCGTTGTATAGTTCGCCCTTTACGATAACAATTCAAACGAATTCGAGAATGAATGGTAAATGGACGGGCCTAATATAGGGCTTTTGTTGTCTGTTGAATTCATTCATTCACACACGAACAGTTCACACACCGATGACGCAACGTGGGCCGCGGTCGGGGATTCACTGTTTTGCCAAAGGACACAATGCAGGAGCCAGGGATTGAACTAGGAAGCCTCTGATCGCTAGACGGCCGCTCTGGGGATTATGGCAAATGATCTCAATCATGCTTCAGAATACATTTGTACATCTCTGCAAACAGTTCATCATGATCCAGAAGAAACCACTCTGTTGTCCTGATGAAGTTACAATTTTTTTTTTTTAAATTTTCATAATTAAATGGTTGACGTGTAAATTTTGTTTATAATATTGTTGTGTTTCTCAGTTAATGACGGTAAGTATTAAACACAAGCAAATTGTGTGACACTGATTCCATCAAATCCGCCCACACACGATGTCTGCCCCGCCCCTTCCACGTTAACAGATGGACCCTAAACTAAAAAAAGGAAATCAAAGTACAAGCCCCATAAATAAACCCCAGATGTAATTATTATCACGTGCGAGAGCCGAGGATATATATCATATATATATATCACAAAGCTCTAATAGCTCGGCTGGTTAACATGCTCGGACGCCAACAAATGGAACAAAAAAGTCTACGAAAAGGTAAAGAGACCTCGAGGCCTTTTCCTGGGCAGACATGTCAAAACCCGGCACAGTCAAGTGCGACGGAGCACAGCAGCAGATGCTCCTCATGGCACACCTGGGAGACCCAACTGGGACGCAAGCCAGTCTTCATGTTATCAGGTGTCTTTGTATTTGTCTCATCTAGAAATTGCCCCCCAAAATATAGCTCAGGTCGGTATATTTAGGAGAACGGATCTTTGAGTGGATCTGTATTAAAAAAATGCCCTCATCACGAGGCTGCGTGGCCGGTGCGCGGGCGAGTCAACACAGCAGGCTGTGGCCGCCGTGCCGATTCTGTCACCGAGCGTCTGACACTTCAGGCTGCCAACAGACGTTTATGTTTCCCCGCTCGTTCTCACCAGGGAGCTGCTTATTTTTATTCCGCTGCTGAGAAGACGGCGAAACCTACAAATCGCAGGGGGTTGATGCGGGAGTTCGTTGCACCATTATTGTGCATTTGCCTAATCCCCTCATCCGTCCGATAATCTGAAGATGGCGTCATCGCCAATATTTCTCTTGGTAGAAACAGTAACGTCCTCTGAAGCCACTCACACACTCTCACGCCTCATGTGAGCAGGCTGCTTGCAGCTTCAGTGCTTTGTCGGCGTCTGGCACAGTGTTGTGTCTAGTTCTTTTCTTTTTTTTTTGGACAACGCTCGAAAATCCAATACATATTGCACGCCGAACATTTGATTGAATTTCTTTCTACTGGTAGAGCGCCAAATCACAACGTGAATGATCTCAAGTGAGTCAGCGTAGTGAGGTCGAGGCCTCGCAGCGCCACAGAGAAACTAAACAGTTCCAAGGATGAGCAAGCTCTTCCTAGCGACCGGGCAGAGAGAAAATAAACAACTCCATTTTAACAGGAGGAAACGTCCAACAGAGCCGGAGAGAGGGAGGAGACGGTGGGTGGAAAGAGGGGAGAGAAGAGAGAGAGACCAGGAACAGTTGTGTCGCCGTTGTTCCAGGCTCTGTCAAGCTGATTCTTATAATGTCAATAACAATTCTGACACTTACAGATGTAATGATGTTGCTAATAATAATAATAATAATAATAGTAATAACAAAAAATGTAAGCTGATTATAAATAGCAGGGTAAAAATAAGACTACGACTACTGAAACTCACTGGTGAATTAATTTACTTCACTCTGGATTAAAGTAAATTAATCAATGAATAATTGAAACCACTACTTATTAAAATACACGCAGAGCTCAGACTACTTAAACTTCTCATTGACAACATGCTAATGTGATTGTCTGAAGCTACATTTCCTGCGTTTAGCGACTGCACATTGTTGATGCCAGGAAGCTCATATATATATATATATATATATATATATATATATATATATATATATATATATATATATATATATATATATATATAGTATGCCAATGCTTGAGAGCATTTAATTGCGTTACAGTGGCCAGATGCGATACACACATATGCAATTTAATACCCGCTCAAGAACAAATTAATGAATCAATCATCTCGGGGTTGAACTGAAGGAAAGAAAGGATTTTTATGACAAAAGCACTCGTCTTTCTAATTACAACCAGAGCTGATATCACTGACAGTGTCGCGCTACGCGGTTACAGGCTCGCCTTCAACGTTCCACAAATCTGCACTCATTGGTTTAAAAAAAAACAAACAAGAGAGTTATTCCACTGTCTAAAGCGCTCTCGTCTTTAACTTCCTCGCTCTCGACACACTCACCAGACAAATGAATCCACAACCTGACAAAAGCTCTAATGTCCCTTAACTGCCTTTTGGGAATCGATGAATTATTTATCCATGCACAAGCTTATTAATGACATATTACTTTTAGATACGAGTGCTCGTTCAGCTGATGAATCAGTGTCATGCTCTTTATTTTTTCACTCCGACAGCTGTTGTGTGGTGGCACGTCCTCACTATGATTCACTCACTGGCGGCTGCTCTTTCGGCGTACTTCAGCTGGAAATTAGACTTACCGGCTAATAAGCTATAACAAATGGCACATTCACTCAAGTCAGGGTCACTTTAGGCATTTTATTAATGTGGCTCAGTGCTGCTGCGAGGTTCAAAGGACTTTTTACTCACGTACTCACTGTAACTCACGGGCCAAGCACTCCCTTTTGTCATCGTCATCCTGCATCACGCGCATACAATGGGGTCTAAAGGCAGAGGTATTTTTAGTCTGAGGTTGCATGAGGAAGATGCTTGTGCTCTTGCAGAGGAGAGTGGTTGAAATCTTCAAATGTTCGCAAAAAAAGGCACTGGGTGACACGCGTTATCATTAACCTGTTGTTTAATAGTCACTATCCCTTGAATTCAACCAAGCTGCACCAAATTGCACATTTTCATATATATATAAAGGTGGACGGGATCTTTCTTGGCCCACGTCCAATACTTGCACCAAGTTTTGTGAAAATCCATTTTGTAGTTTTCGCCAATCCTCGCTGACAAACAAACCGGCCAACCGACAAATGGACAGGGGTGAAAACATAACCTCCTTGGCGGAGGTGGATATAAAGCGTGTCATTGATAACAAGGGATTTGTTATCAATGACACGTCGTTTTTGTTTTTTCCCTTGTCGCACTCAGCAGTCATGATACTGTGTTTAGTTGCAGCCAATGATTTGAGCGGACAGCCTTTGCTTCAACCCTCAGAGTGCAACCATCTCACTTTAATTATTTGTGACCCAATTTGTTTGACCCAATAAAGACCCAGAAACGACTTTAAAGACTCCACCTAATAGACAGGCTTTATACAAGGTAACAAAAAAAAATCTCAATGATTTGATTGAGACTGGCCGCCTGAGCAGCCTTGGAGAAAACAGGACAGAAACTCAGACACGATTCGACAATCTGTCTGAGTCTATATTTCATTAATTGAATAACCCATTCTCATCTTCCAAGAAGACGCCTTGAGCTCTGAAGTCTTCCTCTGAAAAATATTGCAATAAGCCCTCTGTGTTTCGACCTTTTCCTTCTCTCTTTTTTCTTTTCAATTCTTTATTTTTTCCCCATTTGAAAAGGTCTCATCAGCGCTGCCCTTCCTCTCATTGTGTATTGCAATGACAACCCCCCATCCAATATACCTACATTACAACACATCACAACAAAACTCCATATGAGAGAATCATATTCTAATAACCACCGCTGTCTTCATAATCAGCTGAGTCACGGGACTTTGAGTATTTCGAGAATTCCCAGACCTACAGGCACTAACGCACAGCATCTGGCAGGTGGAGAGAGTCTGGGAAGCAGCGAGACGCAGAGGTTCACCGTCAAAGTTAGTCAAAAAGCACTTATGGCCCCCGTTGCTCCAGGCCATTTTCTACATCCATTTTCCGAAGCCGAAATCTCTCCAATGAACGAGCACCTGGTCTCAGAAGACACGTTTAATATATGACAAAGCTTGGGGGAACTGCGGATGGGTAATTACATGGAAAGCCACTTACAGCCTCAGCAGGAAAGATTCCCTGTCTCGTTTTTACCTGGTCCGATTTTCATGGCATCAAACCTAAGAAGTTTCTTCCGTCTCCTGCGACCGGCCTCGCAGGCCACTCACAACCGAGTTTGAGCCCTCACCCTCCGTTAAAGTAATAATACAAGCTTGAGGACAGAGTGGAGGAGTGTCGCGGAGAGAGGCCGGCTGCAGCGCGGGTTTCGAAGCCTTGTCAAAGTGACCACGTCTTCATCCTCTCATGTCGGACCGAGGGCGGACTGGATGCTACAGTGGCTCACGCTTTCCCCTTCTTGATGAGCAAAGTGGTAATAAAAGACAGTGGGAATGTTCTTCCCATATTAAAACCCCATCAGCAGTAGCAGATTTGTGTGAGCATAATTTTGAATATTTTCTAATGAAAAAAGACGGGGAAAAGTCATTTGGAAGTGTTTTCTTATTAAATTCCCAAAATATATATATTCTTTAAATGTACGGCTAAATTAAAGTATGGTCACATTTGAATGTCATTTAACTGCGACTCTCAACGTCAAATTTCTCACCAACACACTTTGAAAGTCTACTACGGCATTTCTCTTCTCCGGTTTTCCCTTCACACCTCTTTGCGATAATGGTTTGTGTTTTGCAGCTCTGTCTCTGTCCACACAGTATTCAATCGCGGCAAGACTCCATCTGCCTTTGAGGATCTAATAGAGACGTAGCATCACATTTGCTCGAGCGTCAGGATGTGTCTCTCAATGTGTCGTGGTGCCATGATGAAAAAAACGGGAGCTTAGCTTCTGTCCGATTGGATGAAATCCAGTGAGAGAAAAAACTGACACGGCACTGAACTGACTTTGGTCAGCACTGCGGAAACATTTAGATGTGAGTGTGACAGCTTGCATCTTCTATGAAAGCGTCAGTATATGAAGGATTGTGTTCAAACGGAGAGCAACGCTAAAGCATGACCACACTTCACTGGCTGCCACTTGTAACGTTGTGGGATCAGACTGAAACTATTTCCACACGTGTGACAGAGAACGTCGCTGCCACACATGGATACTAAGTGAATGTGCTTAGTGCATTTTGTCGAATGTTCTCTGGCGTCCGATGTCAGACTACAAAGCTACAAACATCAAGACAAAGGGCATATATCAGGCGAACTGCCTGCAACAAAATAACAGATTTTGTCAGCGTTTCTAACATTTATTGTCAGGTGAATAGACCACTGGACGATCACACAGAGGACCTGCTGCAGTTATGACGTCGGTGCTTTGGCAGGAAGTTAAAGCCTCAACGAAAACCTTAACAATTACAGATAAAAACAAAACAAATATGACTGCTATTAACACTTGCAAGGGTGATGACGTGTGGTAAGCCTCCGAGCTCCAATGAAGTGCTGAAGCAGGAAGTTATGCGCTATGTTACATTTTCATAGGAAATGCTCCCGACACCAATAGGGAAGTGTTTGCATGGAGCAGGAGAGGAGCGAAGAAGCGACACAAATCGACCAAGTACCGGACCTCTTTTGTAGTGTGTGATTTTCAAACTACTAATATAATTGATAGCAATCGTATTATCGTTATTACTATTACTAATTGGTGTGGTTATCATTTCAACTGGGTATTGGTGTCATTAATTTCAGTAACCCAACCGTTCCTGAAAAAAAAACCCCACTGTGAAACTGTGGCAGGACAAATATTGTATGTTTTTTATAGTGTATATTGAAGCATATATATATATATATATACCGAGCAAATGCATCACCTCTCCGATGCTTTTGATGGAATGGAAAGCTTTTTAAAATTAAAATAAATAAAATAACATGTTGCAGAGGAATTGACAGCAAGCAGTCAGCTCAGGGCGCCGAGGACAACAGTGCATTTGCGACCTCCCGCCAGCCTCATTACACAAGCGGTCTGATGTTGAGAAATTGGTGTCAAAGCTGTAGTGAGCGGCGTGGAGCTCTTGTTGTCGTTGTTGTTGTGGAGACTCCCTGGAGACTGAACGCCAGGAAAAAGACGACCGCGATTAAACGCACAAACCTTCCAACGAGAAAAAAAGCCCCTGCACGGAAACACACGTCTCCTATGCAGAGACACACACAGTACACCATGTACACACACACACACACACACACACACACATCTCTCCCTCTCTTGTCTGTAAGGTCAATCCTAATCACCGTTCTTCAGGATGAGGGGGTGGAGTGGAGGAGAGCCTCGCAGGAGAGAATAGAACGACGAAAGAGAAGGAGAACATGGATTGTTATAGATGTGAGTGTGTGTGTGTGGGGGGGGGGGGGGGGGGGGGGGGGGGGGGGGGTAGTGGAAATAAGAAAAAAACTAGTTTGTGAATCCAAGAAGAAAAGGAGAGAAGAGAAGGAGATAAAACACTGAGGGAAGGATGTATGAATCCAGAGGAGACGAAAGGAGATGTGTGAAAAGAAAGCAGTGGACAGGGAAAGGATGCGGCGCATAGAGAGGATAAAGAGGGAGTTAAGGACAAAAAGAGAGAAGATGACAGATTTGAAGAAAAAAAAAAGAGAGAGAAGTCGCAGTGGAATAAGAGAAAAGCAGGGACTTTTCAAAGATTCCTGCAATGGAATTTGAGGTCATTCAGGTTAATTTGCTATTTGTGAAAGGGAAGACGTGTGTGTGCATGTCGGCTTTTCTTTGATCGCGTGTGTGTGTGTGTGTGTGTGTGTGTGTGTGTGTGCGTGCGTGCGTGTGTTTATGTGACTATTTTGAGACATGAACTCACTTGTCTCTTGAAATCCAAAAGCAAAGTAAGATGGACGACTTTCAACGAAGTGTCGCCGTCATGAATGCAGAGCCATCGTTGTGTGTCTTGAGATTCATATTTGTAGTTTGCTTTTTGATACATCCTCATTTTAGCACCTCCGCCAATGAGGTTATGTTTTCCTCGATATTTCGGGAAGGGGTGGGGTCAAGATCCGCAAGGCAACGCGCGCCGAATTTTGGAGTGGCTCCGGAGGGGCCAGATTTTGCAACCTTGGTGGAGGAATGAGCTCTCCACCGAGAGCTGGGGATTGCTTCTGACAACCTCCAGAAACTAGGTGCACGCTGCGTGTTGCAGGTGTTCCTTTCAAAAGCGAAATAGTCTCAAATGGAATTTCTGACCAATGCGAGCGGAGTCTCTGAAACGAAAAATTCGCACGACCGTGGCCTCTTATTTTCATGTTGACTCAGATCGCCGCCGCGAACAACTGCAGTGCACGTCACAAAGCTGCTTCTTTTCCAGGCGACGGTGCCCCGACGTCCCGCGTCTCGGCCAAAAAATGGAACGAGGCGGGGCCGTGCCAGACTCGTTTA
Source organism: Scophthalmus maximus (assembly GCF_022379125.1). Classification (NCBI taxonomy): domain Eukaryota; kingdom Metazoa; phylum Chordata; class Actinopteri; order Pleuronectiformes; family Scophthalmidae; genus Scophthalmus; species Scophthalmus maximus. Next base: position 6,103,427 of record NC_061517.1, read on the forward strand.
GCAGCGACAAGAGTCGCGTTACATCGGGGCTAATGAGCTGGACACGGAGAAGAGGGGCGGACTAATAAGATCGGCGCTCTCCTGAGTCCCCGGAGGTTGAGCCGGTTTCAAAGTGGCTGGAGAGTGGGGATGTTGAGAAACGTAACGAAGAAGGCTATAAGCAGGGGTTCGTCAGGCGAAAATGAAGATGCGGGAATTAAGAAGGGTCGTATTCCGGGTCGGAATGTCAATATGTGGACGGGCATTGCAGCTTCTGTGATCCCATCCCACAAAAGAATGTACTCAAACACATCACTTGAACAAATAACCCAAAACTGCGCGCATACAACCTGGGACTGAACATTTAGAATATTCCAGGAATCTATTATGATCCACCTCCTGTAATTGTGTATCAAGTCTAGTGGCATCTGAGCGGATACAGACGAGCGTGGCCTCCATTCAATCGCAACTCCTGCTGCTCATTGTGCAGCAAACGCCAGCAAGTGATTTTTCTTTTTGAAGGAAACAGTTGTTTCAAAAAGTACAAAGCTGCCAGCCTATTTGTAACTCAGGCACTTTGAAAGTTCTATAGATGTAGTTATTTCGGTTAAATCAGTACCACTGTGTAGAATTCAACCTCGACTCTGACTTGCATTGTGAGATTCAAGGAGATGGAGTGTGGACGGCTTCACCGCACACCTTAAATATTAATTCTGTACTATACACGACATATTATACATCCTTACTTCTTATTGAAAAACAAATACACAAAGACGTATGGCATGGGACAACATTTGTTAAAAGGTTGAAATAGTTCGAAGTTTTAAAACCCCAAGAAGTAATGATGCTCAAGACACTCACACAAAGTTATTGAAAAATATATATATGTATATATATATTTTCCCAGGTGAATGCAGTTGCCCTGTGGTGAAGGTGCATGCCACGTAACTGTCAATGTCAAGTCCTAGGTGTCCCTTGTTGAGGCCGAGGCCTTTTAAAAAAAGGATACCCATTCCCACAACGATGGAGGGGTCAGAGTCGGACTCCAGAGATTCCCTGGCCGACGTGTGCGTCGCTAACAAGCCAACCAAGTGCGGCGGCACTGTTCCGTAAACAGAGGAATCATCCACTCCTCCTCGCTAACAAGTCCCTCTGCACCTTGACAGCTTCATTAGCGTAACTGAATCGTCTGGACCGCGTTCACCCTGAAGAGGAGAGGAGCGAGAGAAGGACAGGCGAGGGGACGGGGGGTGAAGAGAAGCAGGTGGAGAGAGTGACGTGACACATCAAATGAGAGAACTGGCCAGAGAGAGAGAGTGGAGAGATAGAAGGGTCGAGACGAGATAAGGGAATAATGGGGTTGGAGGAGGAGACGAGACTGTGGCAGGGTTTACATTGTTGTTATCTACATCGAGCCAACATTTCCCTGTTTGCCCAAGGACAGAGGGACGAGGAACTCAGCTGATCAACAGCAGCAAAGAAAGTACCATGTAGTAAATAAACCTACAACATTGTGCATTTCGTCACACACATATATAGGAATACAAGCGAACTGACAGACCAATGCTGATGTATGGATTACCACTGATTACTGCAACGCGAGATAAGTTAAAGCCGCAGTGTGTGATATTTAGAAGAACTTGTTCACAGAAATTCAATATATTGTCCATAACTATGTGTTCACATAATCACCTGCAACAAAGAACCAACGTTTTTTCTTCAACTCTGCACGAGTTCAATATAGTTACACGTGCCACGTCGTGTTGAATACGGTTGCTGCACAGAACGGGCCCAGAATACGTCGCATTCGCGTAGAATTTTCCATAAAGTGTCCCCTGTCGGGCGCTCGGTTGGCTGCGGTTTTGCAACTTTACCACCAGATGCCGCCAGAAAACTGACAAACATTAGACACTGGGGCTGTAAGGGTTTGGAGGTCGGGATTCACGTCTCGTTCTCATTCTTTAAACTGTGATACGGTGGCCAGATGTTGCCGGTTCTGTCCTGACAAATGTCTGTTAAAATCTCGAAAGGTCCTGGTTTTGGCAGAATTCAGCGGGAAGTCCACATAACTTCCACTGCGAACGTTCCCGCGACAAGCATACACTTCTGAGCGGGCGGACAGACCTGAGCTTACCACCGGCCCTGCTCCGTTCGTTTGTCATTCCCCGGCCCACCCCCGACCGATACTTAAACAAGTTATATCGCCACTGAGGTTGGTGAAAATCCCTCCATGTGTTATTTTGTACATACAGTACCCTGCTCCCGGCTACACCGGCGCAAGGAGGGAACGTCCAACTGCGATTTACCGTAACGGATTACCTGCGTATTGACAGTTTCACGCCTCCGCAAACAGATTTACATAATAAATAAAGATGTGTTTATATTTTTCACAGAGCACAAAAGAATTAGATTATCAGATCAAATGTTTTCTGGTTGCTATAAGTTTTAAGAAGGGACTTAAAATATGACGCTGACTCAGCCCATAATTTCCCCTAGGCAAGTTGTTCCACAGCTTCGAGGCCCCCCGAGTGTTTATTCAAAATTCATAAAGAAAATGTGGGAAATGGATTAAAATGCACACAGATCTGTGGTTTGGTCCTTTCAATGTAATAGGCCTGTGTGTGTAAAAGACCAGCTGGCTGCTCCGCTGCCATTGCCATGTATGATGGATTTCCTACATGTTTTTAATCTTCCTCCAACCAGGGGAGGCCTGCCGAGCGGGCCCTGCTCTTTTTCAGACGGCCCTCCACTTTTCGCATTCCTACTGGTGCTGCTCATTCGTCACCTCCCGCCGCGGGACTTCTGGGGAACATTTGACGGGTGCAACTGCACTTGAAGGGTCCCGCCTGAGGCAGACAGGCAATAGTTCTGCACACGTAGATGAGGGACGTGCAAACTGTTGGTTCAGAGGTGGTTCCGTCCTCACGTCTGCCGAGATGAATTTGCTCCCGAGTGGCGCCGCGCAGACGAAGATGAGAAAGTGTGAAACGGCTTCTCCCTCCCAGCGACGGAGCAAAAAAGTGCTGGAACAAACAGCCAAGCTGCAATGCAGTGGACATTCGTGATGAATCCTCGTAGGGAATTTGCCACTTGAGCAAGACTTGGTTGCTGATATCGACACTGGCTTCATCTTAATCTTGAATTGGTTATTTACTGCATACAACATGCATGTACTGTCGGCTCAATGTTGAATGGAGAATCCTGACCTTTTCCAAGCACGACCGTCAGACCAAAACCGTTCTCGTTCTTATTAAATCCAAGGTTGTCAAGAAATTTAAAAAAACAAACATATTCACACCCTCCAGAGGGAGAGCCATGTCCGTCCCTGACAGTTCTTCTCCAGCCCCGAGGGCCAGAATGTCAACTTTGAATACTACCATAAAATTGAACCGAGTACATTCATGCTCCCCTGGGGATAAAGTCTTTTAATTTGAATGTCCCGATGACATTTTCTCTTTCCGCCACGCTCAGGACGTGCTTTATTTCATATTCAGCCAAAAGCAACGACATGTGAAATATGTCTGTTTGTTTTATCTAGCTCGTATTTGCTTTTCGTGAATCTAGAAAAACAGACAAACTACTCCCTGTAGTATTCCAGGACCCACACTATTAGTTTGTACTGATGCGAAACATCCTCTGCCCCAGGAGAAGTCTGCACTGTGTCTGCATCTTTGCCGTCGTCCATTTTAAAGCTGTGTTACTCTGACAATGTGTCTCTGAGGCAGATACCCGTGTGTGTGAGTGTGTGTGAGTTTATGTGTGTGTGAGAGAGAGAGAGAGAGGCTGCATGTCTGTATATCTTTTAAGGAAACTGCATGTCCTTGGTGTATACGTCTGTGTGGCAATAGTTCATGCTCCTGTGAGCAAATGTTGCAATGGGCTGCAACAGCTATTCTTTAGTTGGCTATCCATCACATACACACGCACACACACACACACACACACACACACACACACACACACACACCCTTAACCATAAACTTAACCCTTAAGGAAATCAAGTTCCCATGATGCACTTGTTTAAAACAGATTTAAGACCCCACCCCATGAATAACACCTCAAAGCCCTCTGTGTCATTGGAGATGTCCTGGACAGGACCGACTAAGAATGCTGGACAACATGTGGTCCAAACAGATGTATTCTGATTTCATCTGACCAAAGACCAAACAGGCCTCTATCAATTTGTTTGGCAAATTTTTCTGCCGACTGCATGCCCTGGCCTTCACGCTGGGTGATGGTGAATTGTGATTGTGGTCAGAATCGACGTAAGATCGAATACCTTACATTTCAACCTAATAAGAATAATGCCAGTATTGTCAGATGGTACAGTTTTGAATTATTTAACAGTCAAGAGATATTGCAAAGCTTCTCCATGCATTTCAAATGTATAGCATGCACTTAACAGCCGACGTTTCTCTGATGTCAAACACAAAAATCAACCCGCATCTCTACAGGTCCAGTAATATCTGCGGAGCATGTTTCACACAGCTGTGTTTCTTTCCTGCTCGATGACAAGTTTGTCATTTCCTTGATGCTGAGAAAATTCTGTGAAGTGACGAACCTGCACTAACCTTGAAATATAGGAACATTCTACAGCACAAAAAATCCACATACATAATTCAGTTTACTGCATTGCCCAAAGCTGATTTATTATCATTTCAATTTCCGCGAGACTGTTTGTCTGTGTGTGTGTGTGTGTGTGTGTGTGTGTGTGTGTGTGTTTATATATAGAACACAAGGACATACATAATTTCATAAAGATATTCCTTATTCAATTTTAAAGGAAATATAATTGTTACACAAACATGCAGCATAAAATGCTTTGTTTCCTTCTCCATGGCGTTTCTGGTTTGGAGTTTGTCCAATGTTTGTCTATGTGCTTGGTGCATCAGGACTGTTTGGCAGAACATTACAGGGGTTGGTGGTTGTTTCTGAAGTCCGGCGGTTCTGGTGTTTAACAGCGTTAACACCACTCGGTCACAAAGTTGGCTGTCGAAGTTATGAAGTGAGAACCGATGACGGAAAATCTATTGGCTGGAGGCGCTCCAACAAGTGGCACTAATACTCCATAACATAATCACTTTATCTTAAAGAGAAAAACATGGGGAAATTACAGTCGTATCCCAGCTTCCCCAGGCATGTGTTTGGTTGCAGCGGCAGAAAAGACGCAACATCGCAATATATCTCCGTGAACTTTTGACTTGCGTGATGATTGATAAAATCAAGAGGCCCCTTTTCCAGAGGGCCTCCCGTTTATGTTGCGATAATTAACACCAGGAACAGGGCGTCCTTTCCGAGCCAAGTTGTGATTGATTGTGGAAATGTTGCATCTGTGGCCAAAGAAACACAGTGGGTCCAATTCCAATGCAGCATTGATTGATTTTTTTTTTTTTTTTTGCCACTTGGGGAGAAAAAGGGCTTCGTAGTGACATTATGGGAGCTAAAAAAAAGACATAAAAAAGAAAAGAAAATGCATGTTTGGTCTTCAAACAGAATAGATCTATTTGGAATTGGCTCCCAGCGCCCACAAAGAATAAACGGTATAGATGATGGATGGCTGGATGGATGGACGTACACTTATCCTGACATTTGCCGAGGAGGTTATTTATGTCCGCTTGTTTATTTGTCAGCAGGATTACGCAGAAACTGCAGAAAGGATTTCCATGACACTTGGTGGACGGAGGGGACATGTGCCAAAAAATGATCCATTAAATATGGGCACACTGAATTTTTCTAATATTGCGAAATAGGGGCACTTTTATTAAATCCCCATTGATTTCCCAGGGAATAATTAATGGGAATCTTGATAAAAAAAACAAAAAACTGGCATATTTAAGAGACTGATATGTAAGAGTGTGTCTGGCTTCATTAAACTTAGACTCAGACTGTTAGGCGTTGGCAGAGGCTAGATGAACCGAGAAGTTCAGGGGCCAAACCCGATCGTGGGTCAGGAAATAGGAACTACACACTTGACCTTTTTATACGGGTTCACTTTGAGGAAATTGTGCATACGGCTGTGCGCTGCCTGAATAGCTTCTTCACCGTTTGTGGCACAATTCAAATCACAGCAGAATTTTCCAGACATGGAGTCAGTGAGCGCTGCAGCGCGGACACCGCCGCAGCCAACCGGAGCCAGCGCCAGAAACTTTCTGTGCTCGAGTAAGTAGCGCATCCGGATTGTGATGTGGATCATTTGCATGGCTCGTCTTTGGTCGCAGCCACATCTCAGTGCGTTGATGCCTGATTTCATTAGCATGTGTCGGCTGCGATACCGGTGAGGTAAGCTGAGGCGCATTCAAGCAGCTGTCTGAAAAAAATATGGAAAAATGGAAAATCTTATACATGACTTCCCCTCTGCAACTAATGATGCAGTGTTTGCAATGTAATTCATACTGATGAGCTCGGTACTTAAGTTGGAAAATGGAACATGCTTGTTACAATACTTGTCCCCACTGTACGGCGAAGTCTGCTTGGCCCGCTGGTCACATCGACTATGCTAATGATCACCTCGTCATGCATTTATGCATATGGCCTACATGTGCTGTGAAAATATATTCACATCCTCGCCTCCACCCCCTGGGACACGCTATTTATTTCCCGAACAAAGCTTCATCAACATGGTTTGAGCCAGACACGACCTAAGTGGGCTCACGATATTTGGGTCAGCCTCTGATTATTCCGGTTAAATATTCAACATTATGTTTTCAGAAAAATCAAAATGACAGATTACTGCAATTACAATGCATGCTGAGAGGACCACGGCACTCAATTATTTTTCAAATATATGGTTAATATTGCTTCTTTTTTTTTCTTCTTTTTTTTTACATTTTACTGATGTTGTCAGATGGATGTTTGTATTTTACCAGTTTAATATGAAGCAAAGGATGTTGGGAATCGACTCGGGACTTTAGAGGAGTTGCTGTGGACATTGTAATATTTTCCTTTCGGCCGTGTAAACTTCCCACCGGCCCCTCGCTTTCTTAGGAGGAAGCACACAAGGTTCCTACTGCCTCCGTGTCTGGATTGTGACTACTAACGACACAATGTCATGAGTGTCTGAGATTTATGTTTCCCTGTATATCCAGTGCCTGTGGACTGAAACTCCCTGAAACAATATCATCATAGTTAAATACGATTGGTAAACTGTGCATGGTCATAAAAGGAAACGCACGGTTAGCAGCAATACTCCAGATAGGCCGTGGCATTCAAACCGTGATTCAAACCCCCCCCCCCACCACACCATTACACCAGCAGCAGCAGCCTGGACTGTTTACACAAGGCCAGCTGGGTTCATGGATTGATGCTGGGGGGGGGGGGGGGGGGGGTTTCCACACCGTCGCGAGTAAAGTCCGGAGACCGATGAGAGCAGACATCCCAGGAGATCAGCAGTTTCAAAAACACACAAACCAGGTCCGTCCGGCACCAACAATCGTGTCACGGGGGAACGACGACACTGAGCCTCCTGACCCGTAAATGCGTGATCTCACACCGTGCACTGATTTGCGTGACGGGATCTGACTGGATAATTGTGCCATTAAGCGGGTGAACGGGTTTCCCCCCTAGCAGGGCGCTTTGCTGTGTGTACATTATTCCGTCCAGTGCAACGGCAAAGCCGCCGCCCAACTTCACCGACATCTGGTTGAAAAGGTAGTTTGTCTAATTTGTCCGAGAAGGGGTCAAATGTCAGAGGTCAGTCGGTTGTGATGAAATATTGTTCCACAAAATGAATTTCTCCATGATTTTCTTGTTTTGTTTTTTTTAAATCCCCGAAATGCAGCTTGATTGTAATTCTATGATTTGATATCAGAATCCCAGAGATATTGAAAAAATGGTTGGTCCAAATCTTTTGAGCGGTTGTGTAAATGCCACGTTTGTGTGCGACTGTGTTCAGTGACAACATTGTTTAATAAAAACAAAGAAGAGTGCATTGATTGAACTGACACTATCAGGTTCTTGACTGATAGTTCTGACCGTGGACGGGCAGTGAAACAGAATCAACAAAACGATAACACCTTTTGTTCATTGAATGTCAGTCATTCAAACTGCCTCCGTGGAACAGCAGGCGTTTTTTTTTTTGTTTTTGTCTCTGATTTTTAGCTCTGACATTTGAGGGAATAAGGCGTTTATTGACATCGGCTTCATTAAAGAAGACAGCTGGGAACAATGGGGGGGGGGGGGTGTTGATACAGAAATACTGTCGATGTTTAATAAGTGTTGTTCGATGTGTCTGAAGTTCTCCTTATGGCTGGGAGGGAAAAATGTTCTGGTGGGAAATCTTAGATGAACAGTTAACACACACACACACACACACACACAGGCAGTTACAAACAAACATTTAGCAAATGTGTGCTCACACAGACAACTGTGCACGCTTTGCTCTCTCAGCTCAGCTCACCCCCACAGATCTCATAAAGTTGAAGTGATTTCCTGCTCACCACAGGTATACACAAACACACACGCACACACACACACACACACACACACACACACAAAGGTGCCGCCTCAGCTCACATCTCCAGATCTCAGGGAAAAGGATGGCGATTCCCTCACCAGCTGATTGAGGCGGTTATAAACTGATGAAGGCACCTGAGGTGATTCCCTGAACACAACATGGTCTAGTTTATGACACACACACACACACACACACACACGCGCGCTAAATTTAGAAATAGTTCGCACTCAAAGACAGAGCTACAGGAGCTGAGCCTTTCTGTTGTGAAAAGTATTGAAGGAGACATATTATGCCTTTTTTTTCAGGGTCTTTTTTTAGGTATGTGGAAAGTCTTCAGTGTTGACAAGCCAAAAGTCCGATGCCCCCCTCCCCGACAGAAAACTCTGCTCGTCAGTAGTCGGGCCTCGCTGGTCAGCTCACTGTCACTCAGGGGCCGGCGGGTTGCCAGGAAACTGGTGACAGAGGAGCCGACCTGTGCATAGTGACCATTAGACCTGCCGCCGAATGGAGTGCAATCCCCCGTGCTTGTTGTCATGGTTCCTCTGTCACATTAACCATCGCTTCATGCTGCAGGTGTAACTGCACAGAACGAGTTTCTGGCGCAAAGGGGGTTCGGTGACTAACGTCCACGTCTACATGAATGCTAAAATCATCCGGTACAATCGCTTCATCCGTGGCAAGAACTGAACTTGATTACATGGTGTATGGACCAGGAGACGATCATCTTCTTCTCCTATGATATTTTGAAACCTTTGCCCACTGCAGAGTTAATATAGCAAGAAGTGTGTGAGAGACTCAACAGCACGTGAAATACAGAACTGGACCGACACCCAGTAGAGCGCATCCCTCCGCTGAAGCCCCCTCAAATTCAATCAAGCTGCATGTGTCATGTCTTTTTTCTTTTCATTAGGATCCCTGGGGAAATGGGTCAAAATGTTCAATGTCAAAATGATACAGAAAGGTTTTTTTCCCCTCTTTGTCCGGATCTGCACCGAAATGAAACCGGGCACTTTCTTGGCACATGTCGCATCCTTCCAACAAGTTTAATGGAATTCCATTTTTGCTTAATCCTGCTGACGAACAAATCAACAGATAAGATCCTCGGCGGAGGTAATTTATACAACTTGCGTCTGAAATTCAACATGATGACCGTCTGATACCAGTTCGTACACATGTGACTGTGCCTAAACCCTTAGATTCGCGCTTGTCGTAGGAACTATCCTCTTTTTTTAAGAGGATGGGACGTTTGGGAGAAACACAGACGACAGTGTCACCAACAGACACATCACAGGACCACCACAATGTCTGAGAGCTTATCTCAGAGCAGAGAGACGGGTTTATAATATTACTAAATATTAATGTTGTAACAGGAGGCTCATATTCCACATGCAAAAGATTATTGGTCATATGAGCGAGCCAGAGGTGTGTGTGTTTGTGTGTGTGTGTGTTTGTGTGTGTGTGTGTGTGTGTGTGTGTGTGTGTGTTTGGGTTTGTGGAGCAGCGCGAGTCAATTTGCTGCTGACTGGCCCTGTCTTGTGGGACCTGTGCGTCACTATAGCAACAAGTGGAGACAAAGATCAGGGTGGGAGAGCGATAAGACGGAGGAGAGGGAGGGGACAGTACCGGGGTCAGAGCTCCATCTTTTCCTCTTCCAGCTTCTCTGCGGTAAAATAAATGAGACCACGGCCCCGTGGTTGTTGGAGTTTCCCAATTTGCCTTTTTTTTTTTTTCAAGAAATATTTTTTTTACATTTTTTGTCATTTAACCTATAAAATGTCAAACGTATGAATACTGATATGATGTCAACAGAGCCCAGATGAGTGTGTCACCAGACAGACAATGTGTTTTCAGTTTTGATATAAAAGAAGAAATTAGGACAATTCTCACTTTTGGAAATTACATTTTTGGCATACCATAAAAAAACCACTATTATCATTGAATATTTAGTCAAAATAGTTATTCAAATAGACAATTATTGGACTAATTGTTTCAGTGGGGTCAGTAAAAGTGAAAGGTTTCTGTGATGGTAAATAATCAAACAAGCACGTGCAACATACGCTGATCCAGCATCTGACCTATAGGTCGATACAGGCAGATCTAACCGAGTCATGTGTTGAATATCAGGAACGTCCCAATCTAGTGTTTTGGTCCTGATGCCTGAGTCCCAGCACAATTAACAAGGTGGCAGACATACATATAACAAATGTTATTAATCCTTGATGATGGCAGCCGAGTTATATTTTGGCCTGTCGCCAAGTTTTCCAAAGACTACATGCCAATTAGTAACGGTTTATATGATGCGACCAAATCATGAACAAACTGAACAAGCAAATGTGATTCAGTGTGGTCTGAAAATGAAAAGCTGCTAAATGTTCTGTACACTGCTCTTTGGGAAAAAAATGGGGAAAAAGGACGAGAGGAGAGATAAAAGATTTGATGACCGACGAGGCGGGCCTGGAGGCAGGAGAATCCATCTATCTCACCAACTGCATGGGTCGAAAAATCAGTCATGTGCAACAGTAGAGCCCAGGAAAAAAATCACAATCACACTCATATGCTGTGAAATGCCGACACGCTGCTGTAAAGGATAGCAGTGCTGCCAAACTGGCAGGCTGAGGTGGATGATGGATGATAAAATCCTGAAAATCTTCGAAGGACATCAATTTTGAAAAATGTATATATAGATATATAGATATATAGATATATATCTATATAGATATATATTTTAAGATAAAGTTTGAAATAGGAACTTTCGGTTGTTCTTTGTTTCTCGATGGGCAAGTTTTTTCAAATGCCTTTTTGTCTTTTGAACAATTGAATCCGAATTGAGTTCCTACAGTTATAATGCTTGTCATTTTTTTGTATCAATTAAATGTAAGCTCATCCATAGACTGTAAATAAAGATGGATGACGTGTCACCACTTCCTACCATTGAACAAAAATGTCGCTAAAAATATGTCAGATATAGGTCGCTGCCTTGTTGCACTGGTCACGTAATTTGGAGCTACAGTCTGCGCAGTAGTATCGAAGTCCTGTTGATGCACGCCCGCGACAAATTGCGATTCAGTCTCAGTTGTCCGTCACCACATGGTTTAACGTGTTTTTTGGTTTGAGATGAATTGGCTTCACTTTTGGGGAGCTGTCATGTCGCCCACCTTTAAACAGTATGCAGTTCATATAAAGTGTCTATGGCTACAACCAGCTGCTGGTTAGCTTAGCTGAGAACAAACACACACCCAATACAGGGGGTGAAATGGTTTGACTGGCTCAGTAAAATGGTAACCATCTTGACCAATGCCTCTAAAACTCACTAAATTCAAGGCTCTGAGTAGTTGCTCCAGGAAGTTACTTTTAAGTACAAAAGAAAGTGCTTTTATTCACCTAATGCAACAGGATCAGGAACACAGGGTCAAGTCTGTCCTCTTGTGATGTCCACAGGCCATCAGTGCAAGCATCTTTTTACAAAGCACATTTGCGTTTTCATATTTGCCGACCCCTAGCAGCAGTGGAAATTATGACAGAAGCAAAGGAGGAAGTCAAGTGATGTAGTGCAAAGAGGGACAAAGTCGACCTTATATGATAATGGTGGGTGGATGAGACCTCTGTTCATTTCCTGAATCCAATAGTCTGTTTCCTCTATCCATGATGGTTCCACAACCTCAACTGTGTTTTTTTTTAAATATCTGTAACCATGCCAACAAATGTGTAGGCTCATTCCAAACCCTAATCTTTCCTGAACTAAACCAATTAGTCGTCGTTCCTACACACCACCGATCCATGAGCCATTCTATTAGCCAATGCAAGTTAATTACTGTAACCATGGAGACAGCGGTCAGGTGCCCTGCTGCTGGTACAGTCCACATGTTGTTTTTTTTGCAACCATCACAACCAATATCTGCTACACCTGCCAATATTGGGGCGCTATCTCAGGTAGAAGCTCCAATTGGTCTCATCGGAGGCTTGGGAGAATCGACCTTTGTGGCCGTTGGGGTCGGAGGACTGGTTTCAAGGTCAAGGTCAAAGAGAACATCAGCTGTAAACACCTTGTCATTAATACGACCTCCACGTCTTAACAACATGATTTCCATGGGAAATAAAACTGTCAAACGCGTCCAAGTCTACTGGATGTTATGGCGAGAGGACTTGCATAGGCTGTATGAGGTATAGAGACACAGGCCCATGGGGAAGATAGAAGTGGAGGAGAGGGAGGGAGGGGGGAGGGAGGAGTCTTGTCCGGTGCAAGTCGGACAGAAATGAAATCCGATATAACAACCTTGAACGGACCAAGATCTGCACTCAAATTACATTTTTTAACATTCAACGCATGTTGAAGGAGCAGAGGAGAGAGGGATGGAAGACGATGAGCAAAGGACAAACAGAGGAGAGAAACAATAGGAGGGTGGAAAGAGAGTCAGAGGGAGGGAGGGAGGGGAAATGAGGAGAAAAATAAGATGGATAGAAGAGAGGGGGGGAAAATGCAAGTGGCGGAGACTGAGGAGAGGCGGGAGCCGCTGAAAGGAAGGACAAAGAGACCGCAGGAGGGAGGGACTGGAGATAACAAGTTTCTTCTGTCACACCTTTTCGTCAGGTGTGTGTGTGTGGGTGTGTGTGTGTGTGTGTGGGTGTGTGGGTGTGTGTGTGTGTGAGTGTGCATTTAATGTCCGACTCAAACACAAACTTGCTGTATGTCAAACTAACGTAGTTCCATGCTCAACTGTGCACAGTTCAAAATGCAGATTTATTTTTCATCAGAAGTACCGTTTTACATTATTTATACCACGTTCTACATTTGTGATTCTCATCAGATTCTCATAAAATACACCAAATGTACTTAAATTAAACCAAATATTATGAGTTCCAATAATGGACTTGTTCCTTAAACTTTTATTTCTCGCCACAACACACCAAGGCAACAAAGAACCACCCGCACACATCCAGACACAAAAGACGAGCATGTACATCACCCGTTCAAACGCGAGAGAAAACGGCGCAATAAAGGACGAGTGAATCACATCGAGGCGCCCGTCCGTCAGCGGTGATGCAGAGAACTAAAATGAGATGCAAGGACATGAACTGAAAGCTCCTGTGAACACGGGGGAGGAAGATAGTCCAACAAACATAAAGAACTTCGATTGAGAAGAAGAAGAGGAAAAACGCTATCCACGCAAGGCCACCACCTTCATTCCCACAATGCCACTCAACACGCAGAAGCATTTGTTGTGAATTGAATTGAACTGAATTGTTTTTTTTGCTGAAAGAAAATTAATAAGGCTGTGCCTATCAATGTCAGGGAACTCTGACTGTGGTGACGGCAGCGCACGCACGCTGTCACACGATCAAGGTTCAACGCAAACTGGCAGTTTTTTGTTTTGTTTGTTTTTCCCCAGTTAAATTCGTGATTTTTTGCTCATTCTGTGATAGCAGCCTTTTACACCGGAGTTTACACTTTAATATTTTGTATGAGCTTTCTGCTGCTCGTATAAATTTGCCCATGCGCGTACTCAAAACCCTAATCCGCAGGTTCATTAGCAGCCGAATGTGTTCTGTGCCCCCCGTGTAACTATCTCCAATCAGCCGGCGACGTGTTGCCTGAAAGTGCACATAATGACGGTGACTCGTTATTGCACCTTTTTTTTTTTTTCCCCCCTCTTTTTAAGTGAGATTATTCACACACTCTCTTTTGTATAGGTGCATGTGCGCACTAATGAATGAGTGTGTTTAATGACCACAGAGTGTGGGCGGCGCGGTGAAGGCAGTCCGCCACATAAAGTGCCAATTAGGGAAGAAAAGAAGAAAATATTTAAAAAGGGGGATGTGCTGAGTGCCTGACAACCAGTTAATTAAGCCTCAAACTTACAAAGACACACACACACACACACACACACACACACACACATATATCAACACTACTACTACTACTAACACACGTGCCGCTGTGTATCACTCAAAGGTGGAGGGGGAATCTTTTCGGTTGATTTTATTCTTTATGATTACCTCTGCCAAAGGAGCTAATGTATGCATTTGGATGTCAGTGGGTAGCAGATGGCATGAAAAATATTGGACTCAAACCGGGAAGACATTTTTAATCTTCTGTCCAGAGTCATGCAACTTTCCGGTTTTGCAGAAACGTGGCGAAGCCCCCTCGCCGCTCAGTTTCACTGGAACTGATCCACTGCCAGAAATTATCGGCAAATCAATTTTCGGCGACCGACGTGGCCTGACGCATTAATTCTACGACTCGTGACTCCATCAACAGACTAATCAAATGTGCTCCGAGCTGCGGGGGCCCATGACAAGGAAGCGAATAAATATTAAAACATCAGTAGACACATCCATTAAAAAAAAAAGCAGTGAGGTGCAGACAGTGAGCATTTTCCAAATTATTATTTTTACTTAATTTGCTTGTGTTTAGTTAAACTCAGTGGCCCGGACCAAACACTCATGCCCAGAGTAATGTTACACACAGCTAGAAAATTATGCTCATATCCAATTTGTATACTGCACAAATAATTGCAGCTTGGATTTATGCTCAGAGGCAATTTGGGATTGCAATCTTTTCTTAACCTTGACAAAGTGTTGTGAGTGATAAAACATAATCACTAACCACCAAATAATGCATGACAACTTGGAATATCTTCATTCATTATTTAGATCTCGTGAATGTGGATTCAACACCTGGATTTGGCTGTTAATTGGCTTCTATGTGCTTTTCCTGACAATGGCCAAGCTGTTCATGAATATTTGCAGTTCATGCATTCCGCCTAACTTGAAATTAAGTTATATGGAGAGAGGGAACAGAAGCGTGGAGTTCAGAAGGGATTATTTTGCCTATATTAATTGTTATGTATATATATACAGTATAGCGTGGAATTACCGACAAAACATCCCGACTGTTCATGGTCGTTCAAATGTTCTGTGTTGCTCCTCATCATCTTGATTAGATTATTCATAATTACATGAATATAACGGGAATGAAAAAAAAACAAAAAAAACAGGAGCAGTCTTGAACCTCAACCTTTTTTTCTAAAAGATCATTTTCCTTTTGCCTTTCCAGCACTGCCAGGTCTGTTTTTCTGCGGTGATGAGAAAATGACCGAACCGTTAAAGCTCGGACACTTGACATTTTAAAGAGTGGGTTTGTTTGTCACGTCGGCAATCGCGCGCGTGACTCTTTGCTCCCACCGTGCCCGAGATGAAAGCATCATCAGACGAACGCAGTGAGAAATGTCGGCGACTGAGCGGATGTCACGTGGGCCCCGAACTCGCCTTCTTCCCCGCAATTTTGTTCCAGTGAAACAAAATAATTTCCCACTCGGCACTCAATTGCACTTTCCACTGGCAGCAATCATGCCGTAAATGCATAGAGGCCCACGTTTTCCTCTTGATGGTGTTTGCGCTGAAAGCGTCTAATAACTGACATGACATTCTCGACTCTGTCACTTCCCTTATTCCCCATAGACACTGAGAAAGTTTCGCTTTACAAGCTCACAGAGTGTAGACATGCATGTGTTGGTGGAAAATCCCCAACTCAACGAATTTGGATTCTGGATTTTAATATCAAATTGTGTTATCAAAGCCCCAAACAACTTATACAAGGAGGGTCGGACGGATGTCAAACAAGCACATATCGCGCCTAAGACAAAGAAGCAATACACTATCTGTGGTATTTTAGTATATTGCAGGTACTATTAACATAATTCCAGGCAAGAGGAAAGTGGTCGCTGGTGCTACATGAAGTCTCATTCTGGGCGTCACTCCTCTGTAACGTAATCCTCCGTCACAGAGGCGACGTGTGCGTCACTCAACCACAGACTCTTATCACTGCTGGAGCTTCTTTCTATGCTCCACCGACAGCTTGGTCGTCCTCATCATCACTCCAGTTATTGTTTTTGTGTGTCATCTTTCATGTCATCTTTCATTTCTGAACGGCAAGTTGATTTTTTTTTTCCTTTTCCTTAACATGACGACCTGGAAGGGTTTAATCAACGCTATTGTAATGCTGTTATAAAAACAGAAATAGGATGTTGTGTTGTATTGAATAGGCCACTGTTGAGGATGTAGTGAAATCTCTATGTACTGCCAATGGTAGAACTGTTCCCCTTGTTCTTTACAAGAAGCCCCCATGTCTCACGAATGCAAAAGC